>NW_018251785.1:25053-25762 GCF_001263595.1 Phalaenopsis equestris | reverse complement strand
GCTGCGTAGGGCTATCCTCCTAAGAGATGAGCAAGCCAACTAACTGGAGAAAAGGATAGAATAAATGGCCGCAACCATGAATGCTATGGCCACAATTCAAGGATAATCTTAACCCCCACAGTTAACCTCTCTAGAGGTAAGCCAACCAGAAATTATACATATTACAGATGAAAGAAGAGAAGTTGCTTCAGCAAAAGAGGATGAGCAACCAAAGAAGGATCCTCCATCAAGCGCCATGTCGGGGAAGGAATTTAAGCAAATGGTTGAACAAGTTGGAGAGGGCTTTACCCAATCTAAGGTTGGTGCATTGATTTTGAAGGGTAGACCTTACCCAGAAGAATTCAATGTCGTACCCTTCCCTAAGGGTTTCGTGGCCCCAAACTTTAAGATATTTGATGGGACTAGAAATCCCAGTAGACATAAAACATTTTTGAGCTAGTTGTGGCAACACTAGGAGTAACGAAGCTTTACTCTTCCAACTATTTGTCAGCAGCCTATCAGGGATCTCCTTTAATTGGTATGCAAATTTACCTAATGGATCAGTTAAGATATTTGCCGAGCTGGAACAATTATTTGTGAAAAGATTTGCCGGAGCACAACACCATGTTTCTATAAGAGAGCTCGTGATGGAAAAGCAAAAGCCCAACGATACTTTGGTGGATTACATCTTGAGGTGGAGAAACCTTAGCATGAAGTGTGAACCTCAGCT
>NW_018251785.1:0-24261 GCF_001263595.1 Phalaenopsis equestris | reverse complement strand
GAAGAAAAGTGTCGCGGGCAAGACTGAGACATGGGGGGTAGGATAGGGCCTGCCTCTACTAGATTGGTTGTCTCGGATTCGGGAAAGAATATCCTCGAACCCCTGACTTTGTATGATTATCTTTTTGCCCCGCCGGGGTCTTATGAATATAATGATTTTGATTTTGGCTATGTTTTAACTATTTTTGGTGATAACACCACTGATTTTAACCAATCTAGCTTTGATCTTGATTCCCAAAATGATCCTCAAATCATACTTGAGTCTGACGAACTCATTAACAAGACTGAAGAAGACATCGATGATACCGCTTACGACAGCACCTGGAGTGAGGAATCAATTCTCGAGCACCACGTTGCACCACTTGCCATCAACCTAGATCTTTCTGAGAAAGATGAAGCACCAAAAGATTCAACAATGATATCTCAAAAAGAAAAACTTATAGAAGTGAACTTAAAGAGCAAGATAGTGTTACCCCCAAGAATAGCTCCAACAGATAAAGGAAAACAAACAGTAACTCAAGAAGAACTACCTCCACCTCCACCAGTGGAAGAACCACCAGTGGAAGAACCACATAATGAAGAACCACATAATCAAGAGAAAATTAAATGACCATACAAAGTGGATTACAATGTGCTAGCTCATCTTAGGAAGTTCCTGGCCAGATTAAGCATCTACGAGGCTCTGATCCTATTAATGAAGATGAGAGAGTCTCTGGTTACAGCTTTGCTTGACCCAGAGGTTTACTTAGCCCACATGGCCAACACATCCTCGGATGAAGTTTTTTCATTGAAAGAATAGATTGGGGTAACCTTTACAGATGAAGATTTGATGCTTAGTACCGCCAACCACAACCAACCACTTTACATCTCCGTTAGTATCGACAGATTTGTGTTGTCTAGAGTTTTAGTAGATCCTGAAGCATCTCTCAACTTGATGAGTCTACGGACATTAGTCTATTCAAATATTGAAGCTCAGGAACTTACGACCGATAAGATGATGCTAAGAAGATTCAACCAAAAGGGAGAGATAGCCCTTGGATCAATTACATTTCTTTTGAAGGTTGGAGAACTAGCAACAACTACCAAATTTCATATCATCGACGCTGAGACCTCTTTCAATGCTCTACTTAGTCAACTGTGGATTCATGAACACAACATGGTTCCATCATCTCTACAACAGTGAATCAAGTATTATAAAGAGGGACAAGAGCACTGCATCAAGGGAGATTTACAGCTATTTTCAGTGCATGTAGTGGGTATTCATGAAGATGCTGCCTACTATGTGCCTCTAAAGAAAATTGTCTTCTCTCGTGAAATTGTCACAAATAATAGTGAAAATTCAGAAAAATTAAAAAGAGGAGGCCATTCAACTCCACTTCAGCGATTTCAGCAATTTTCCACCACTCTTTTACAACAAATTGATGGGGGTTCTTTTAGTTTGTGCACCCGAGGTCAAGGCCGGGGACATGGACAAAGAAGAACCAATTTAATCGTTGAACGGACTAGGCCAACCATCAACATTGGTGATGAAGACGATTCCGAAGATGAAAGAATGATGACAAAATAAAAGAAACTTCAATACAAGATATCCTTAAAAGATACAGAGAAAAGTAAATATGAGATAATGTATGATTGGATAAACCACTATGTGAATGCTATAACCCTTACTCCAATCCTCCCTCAAAAGGTAGAGAGTTTAAAGGTCAAGGAAGTCCGTCGTGTTGGTTCAAAGCTGATCAAATTTTACCGTTCCTCTACCTCTACTGATCTTGAAAATCATGTAAACTTGGATGATGATCCTAATGAGTTAATGGAATTACCTTTTGGTTACTTTTTGCCTTGTGTACAAAAGTTAATTCAACATGGACACTTGCCAAAACAAATGCCAAAAGATAAATTACAACTTTTTGAAAAATTATGGAATGTTAAAAGTCAAAATTCAAAATTGAAAGAGGGTCTCAGATTTGGTACAATCAGACTAGTTGATGATTCAGAATTTTGCATGGTTGTTTCTAGTGAATCAGAAGAGGATTGCCTTGACATAGATGATGATTCTACTGATCAACTGCTAGAAGATGCTTCGCTAGAATTTGAAGAAGAAATCAAGTCAAATGTTGATGAGTTAAAGGAAATCAACCTCAGGATGAAAGAACAACCCTGATCCACATTTATAAGTTTTTTACTCAACAATGAAGAATCTTTACAATTGATCAAACTGTTAAAAAAAATTTAAAGATTGCTTTTCATGGAGCTATGATGAAATGTCAGGACTGTCAACATAGGTTGAAGTTCATAAACTCATGGTGGACAAGAATATAACCTCAGTAAAACAAGCTCCCAAAAGAATGTGCCTAAAAATAGAGCAACATGTAAT
Source organism: Phalaenopsis equestris (assembly GCF_001263595.1). NCBI lineage: Eukaryota > Viridiplantae > Streptophyta > Magnoliopsida > Asparagales > Orchidaceae > Phalaenopsis > Phalaenopsis equestris. The sequence continues at coordinate 21,888 of NW_018251785.1, read as the reverse complement.
TGCCGAGGTGAAGAAACTAATAGACGCTAACTTTGTAAAAGAAAAGCAATACCCTACAGGGTTGGCTAACATTGTACCTATTAAGAAGAAAAATGGACAAATCTGTGTTTGTGTAGACTTCAGGGATTTGAACAAGGCATATCCAAAAGATGAGTTTCCACTACCAATACTTGAAATGATGGTGGATATTGCTTCAACACATGAAATTTTCTCCTTCATGGATGGATCGTCGGGATACAACCAAATCAAAAGGGCTCCCGAGGATGCAACACTTACAGCCTTCAGAACACGGATTAGAATTTTCTGTTACACAGTGATGCCGTTTGACCTAAAGAATGCTGGAGCAACATATCAACGTGTAATGACAAAGATTTTTGATGACCTCATTCACAAGCAAGTGGAATGCTACATGGATGATTTGATCATCAAGAGGAAACAAAAAATAGACCATTTGTATGATTTGAGGATCATTTTCAAATTGTTACGATGCTATGACCTTAAAATAAATCCCTTAAAGTACGCTTTTGGTGTTACCTCCGGGAAATTTCTAGGATTCGTTGTCCATCATCGGGGAATCAAGATTGACTCGGATAAGATTAAAGCTTTCTTGGAAATGCCTCCTCTTAAAACCTTGAAACAACTAAGTTCCTTTCAAGGGAAGTTGGCCTATCTGAGAGGCTTTATTTCTAGTCTCTCAGGTAGATCTCAGCCCTTCTCAGCATTGATTAAAAAGGATGCTAAATTTATTTGGGAAGAGATATGCCAGCGGACCTTCGATGTCGTTAAGAAATATTTAATGACACATCTTGTTTTGGCAGCCTCTATCCCTAAGAAACCATTGATACTTTATACCGTGACCTTAGATGACTCTCTTGGAGCCCTCTTAGCCAAAGTTAATGATAAGGGTAAAGAAAACACACTCTAGTACTTGAGTCGCCATCTAATACCGATGGAGATAAGGTACCCATCCTTTGAGAAACATTATCTAGCGTTAATTTTTGCCGCTAAAAAGCTTAGGCACTACAAGCTTTCTCATAAGATTACCCTAATTTCAAAAGGTAATCCGTTGTAATATTTGATGACCCGACCAACACTCTCTGGACGTCTAGCAAGATTGTCGATGATCTTATTGCAAATTGATATAACTTTTGTTCCCCTCCGTGCTATAAAGGGACAGATTTTGGCAGACTTTCTCGTTGCACACCAACTCCTAGCTAGGTCCCCTCTTAATGATGAACTACTAGATGAGCAGGTACTACAAATGAAATTCTCCAGTGGGAAGCACTGAGAAATGTACTTTGACGGAGCTTTGACAGCCAGAAAGGACAAAGGATCAGTATCAGTTATACCAGGCAAAGCAGGTATTGGTTTGATCTTTATCACACCAGATAAGGGTATGTTGAGGTTCTCAATCAACTTGACAGAGCCGTGCGCCAAATATGAAGCATAATATGAAGCTTTAATCACCAGATTGGAATTGGCAATCTCAATAGATAAAACAAACATTGCCATCTATGGTGACTCTCAGCTCGTCATCCAGTAAGTCACCGAACAATATAAAATTTTGAAACCACGACTAGCAGAATATCTTCAGTACATGATGAAGCTACTGGAGCAAATCCCCAATATGACTTTCTACCGGATTCCTAGAGGAGATAATGCCCATGCCGATGCTCTAACAAAAATTGTTAAAGAGCTGGCATGTACCCCCAGAGGATTCCATTGAAATCATAGTATAAGGAAGACAAGTTTTGTCTCGAATCGACCTCAAAACTCTACAGAAGCTCGGAAAAGAAGAAGTGATAAATGCAGTTGCTGATATCAATGAAGATTGGCGCAAGCCATTGATAGAATATTTGCATACTAGAAAGCTTCCAGAGGACAAGTTTAAAGCACATCACATTACAAAAAGGGCTACGTCAAACACCTTAGTTGGTGATGTCCTCTATAGAAGATCATTCGACTAGATGTGACTACGATGTTTAAGCAAAGCCAAAGCACAACATATTGTTAAAGAAGTACATGTCAGATTTTGGGATGCTTACTAGTCGGAGCCGAAGATGAAAATGAAGATCAAAAGACTCAGATATTATTGGCTGACAATGATGTTTGATTGCATAGATACAACCAGAAGATGTCACTAGTGCCAAGTGCATGGGGTGGTCTTGCATCAGCCTCAAAATGTGCTATACCCAACTGTCGCCTCGTGGCCATTAAGTGTTGGAGCACTGACATAATAGGTCTAATAGACCCTCCATCTTCCAAAGGACACAGGTTTATACTTTGCGCTACATATTACTTCTCCAAATGGGCAGAGGCAGAACTGTTATGAGAGGTTACGACACAACACTTCATTCAACTCTTCAAAAGCTAAGTCGTCTACCATGTTGGAGTACCACAAAGAATAATTTCTGATAATGGAACAACTTTTAAAAGAAAAAAAATCAACAATTTCGTGAAACGACACAGGATAGATTGGAGATACTCTACAATTTACTATCCTAGGGAAAATGGCCTGGCTGAAGCCTTCAACAAGACATTGGTACAAATTTCAAAGAAAACACTGGACGAAAATGAAAGGGATTGACACAACAAACTGTTAGAAGCCTTGTGGGCCTACTAGATGACATTCAGGACTCCCACTCAGTGTACAACCTACATGCTCGTGTACAGGTCCGAGGCCGTGCTACTGTTATATATTTAGAAGGGATTGACACAACAAACTATTAGAAGCCTTGTGGGCCTACTGGATGACATTCATGACTCCCACTCAATGTACACCCTACATGCTCGTGTACGGGTCCAAGGCCATGCTACTGTTACAAATTTAGATGCCATCTCTCAGATTCGCTGTTGCAAACCAACTCACAACAGAAGAAAGTGCAAAACTCAGACTTGAAGAACTGGAAAGTCTTGAGGGAAAATGACTTGAAGCACAACAACACTTGGAACTTTTCCAGGCAAAGATGGTACAAGATCATGACAAATTTGTCCACCAAAGGACATTCAAAGTTGGTGACCTCGCACTTGTGCTCAAAAGGCCTATTCTTGTACGCCGCAAGATAGGTGGAAAATTGGAGCCAACTTGGGAGGGACCATTTGTCTTTGAGAAGGTCTATGAAGGAGGAGCCTACCAATTAGTATATTTTTGGGGTGAAAGACCCATGCTGCCGATCAACGGACGATACCTGAAGACATACTACGCAACCTAACATTGCTTGCAATCGCTTAATTTGAAATTTTGAAATTTGAATTGTTTTAGGGTTATCTATGTGGCCAAATATCTGTGACCAGGTCCAAAATTTTTGTAATAAAATTAACCTCAACATAATTAAAATTTTTGAAAATTACACACTTCAATTTTCTCTTTTTAAACTTAATATCTTGCATACAAAAACAAAATGCATACACAAATAAATGACTTCTTCACAAAAATAAACTAAAATTTTCTTTAATAAATACTTTATTTTGTTCTTGTTCACGCTAAGTTTTAGCTCACTGACATTTTTCTGTCGCCTGCAGAAGGCTGATCTTTGCTTTTAAAGATGGTTGGAACCTTGCACTTTTTGCACTTTACATGGAATTTAGTCAAGTCGACATGGATTATGAGGGGCCTCTAATGAATGTTGTCAGCTGATAGGAAAAGAAAGGGCTGCCCTCAATGTTAAGGTTGCCCACAAAAGAAACTTTATTACTGAAGGGAAAGAATGTGATGGTACAACAAGACCCAATGGAGGGGCCCTGCCGCCTACCATCCATGATAGCTATGCCGACTGGGGACCTAGTCACTGCCAGTAATGGAAGATTATAGATGCCTGCTACAAAGAACTTAGCGCAGAAATTCTAGCGACCGAAAGCAGAGGGCTTTCTTATGAGAAGAAAGAAGGCGCCAGAAAGAGGTAGAGAGTTTACTTATTCCTATTCCTGAAGGGAACATTTATGTTCCAGGAATGAGAGAAACCTCTTCCAGCTTGCTTGCTACAGAGCCAGAAACATTTAAGAGTTTAGGTTTGTTACAGAGCCAAAAGTACCACCAGCTTCAGATGTTCTTTACACGGGTTGCCCGACCTGCAACGCTTAAATGCCTGTATGAGCTTCAGCTACAGGGTCATTCGTGGAATGCCTGGTCTGATGCCTTATAGGAGTACGCATCTACCGATGATGGGCCTTAAACCGTCAATTGCCCGATGGAGATGTTGTATGTCCCGCTGGGAACAAATGAATATGTCCCGTGGAGTTCAGAGCCATATATCTGTTTGGATGCCGAGTCACACATTCCGTTAGCACTAGAATCAGCACCAGCTTGGGTTCCCTCCATTGAAATGAGGGAACATCCTTGACAGTCGCCGATCATAAGTACGACATAATCTACAGGACAAACAAAGTAAGCAAAAGGGACTTCAAATTCTATGAAGAAGTGCAAGGGAGGTTCATCAACATATTAGAGGGATTGAAATTATACACTAGGGTCTTCTCATAAAGTGATGAACGAAACATTCTTGACTGCATTTTTGACCTGAGATATAGAGGTTAAGCAGGCCTGCTTATGGAAAGAACCTATTCTGAGCCAAGAAAGTGGATGCGAGGAAAGGGGAGGATCAATATCCAATGCGGCTGCTACTACAACTTTACCAATGATAGACAAGAAAATCCTCCTGGGACTCTCAGACACGATTAGGTGGATCTTCTAATTCTAATGATAAAATGGATGATTAAAAGAATGGTTTGATGGATTATACGACCAGCTAACTGCATTCCTAACAGCCGCATCATCAACATATACAATGAAGGAGACTGCATACCTCCGCACATTGATCATCATGATTTTGTGAGACCTTTCTGAACGGTCTCATTCATGAGCAAAAGCAAAATCCTATTTGGAAAATAAATTGATATCATTGGTCCTGGTGAATTCAGAGGAGCTGTAGAAATTCCGTTGCCTGTTGGTTAAGTGCTAGTCCTTAAAGGAAATGGAGCAGACGTCGCCAAACACTGTATTCCAGGGGTGAGACACCATAAGGTGTTTGTGACCTTTTGACGAATGGACAATAATAAAATTCCATATAGATTTGAACCAGATCCAGAATTGGAGGAACTGCTACCGTACAAGCTATGAAAGGGTTGCACCTCTAAGTTCATGTGAATGGAACTCTTGTCCTGGAGTGTCCTGGAGTGTGGCTTAGAAGGTTTGCTCGATTAGGAGCTTGCCTCACCAAAGACAGACACTCAGAGGACTTTCCTTTTTACTGCATTTCCGTTACATAAGAAATGATATGTATTAAACATGCTCAACCTATGACATGTACTTAGCATGGAACTTTTTTGGATGTACTTTGATGCAGTTAGCATGGTGTACTTTTTTTTTGAGGCATTGGGATACACTCAATCTGTAACATTTATTGGAGTAGATTAATGAAGTTTCTTTCAGAAATTTGTCTGTTTGTTCAATTTCCCTTCTGGTGCGATGGATAAAAGCCACAAACCACACGTTGGTTAGAGATCACAACAAACAAAGAACAAAACAACAAAAAAAAACTTAACGATAAGAAAACCTATATAAAAAAAAAACAAAAAAATTTAATAAAAATAACAAACAAGCAAACAACAAAACAACTCCCTTTTGAAAAATCAACCAATAAAAATTAAATTTTTGAAAACATATTTTGAAAATTAAACATGATAAAAATAATAAGAAAAGAAAATAAATTTGTTGAGTTGATTCTTTAGATTTCGAGGTCTCTTACTCTTTGCTCGCACAACACGACTATCTTTGTCTGCACTAAACCTCTTCACATTCTCACATATTTTACAAATCTCCCTCAATAATGTCAAACTTTTCCACATGACACATATCTATGGGTCACAAACTCATTGTAAATTTCAGTTCTCATGTTGGAATCAGTCCTTAACTTCTGATTCCCTTCTTTTTGAGACTTCTTTTGAGATCAGTCCTTAACTTCCGACTCTCTCTTGAGATTGATCCTTAAACTTTCAATTCTCGTTTTGGAATCAGTCCTTAACCTCTGATTCCTCTATTTTTTTTGAGGTTGGTCCTTAACTTCCAACTCTCTTTTGAGATTGATCATTAACTTTCAATTCTTATTTTAGAATCAGTCCTTAACTTCTAATTCCTTTCTTTCGAGGTCAGTCCTTAACTGTCGACTCTCTCTTGAGATTGATCCTTAACTTTCAATTCTCATTTTGGAATCAGTCCTTAACTTCTAATTCCTCTCTTTTTTTCGAGGTCAGTCCTTAACTTCCGACTCTCTTTTGAGATTGATCATTAACTTTCAATTCTCATTTTAAAATCAGTCCTTAACTTCTGATTTCCCCTAGTCAAAGTCTACCTCTAGTAAACATTTTAAGTGATTAGGCTTTACCTAGATCAAGTTATGAAATTTTCTTTCAAAAATCCTATTCTTGCATATAAATAAATATATAAATTAAATTAAAATGTGAAAAATCACATTTTCTCATATGATGTCTTAATTGACCCATGAGTGAGGTGGGATGAAAATTCCAAAGTCATTTGAATTAAATTTGATGAATTATGAAGTATTAGAGCCTTAGGGGCAAAAATATAATTTTAGAAATTTAGCCTTAATTAACATTTAGGCTTAATTCAAGAAAAGGAAATAGGCAACCACTGATCTTAATTAACATATTTGGATGATTAAAATATAAGGGATTAATTGGTAGAAACTAATCTCACTTCTTCAAATTAAATTGTAAATTTGAAATTTCCTAGATGATTAAAATTTGGGAGCCTGCCAAATTAAATGATCCTAGACTTAGGGGTATAGTTTTGGGTGTTAGTAACTCACTAATTTAATACCCTTATCTGGTGTTCAAGTGACATTAAATGCTTTGATGATGAATTATTATCATTTAAAATTTAGTCTCTTTCAAAATGATTAAGACATCCACCAGAATCTTAAGGGCTTAGTAGTGATCTAAGCTAAATCAAATTTTATTAAATGAGGATTAGAAAAGTGAATAAAAATTGAACACCTTTAAAAATAAAAATCAAGTTAAAACCAAAATTGGCGAAGTGTCTTAATAACACTAACTTGCGCCTTTAAGAGTCTTCACCCACATAATCCTCAAATTAAATTATAAGTGATAATTACAATTATAAGTGATAATTACCTTACTCTTAGGGATATAAGGATAGTTGAAATATCAATGTTCATTGAGCATTAAAGGTATTTACATGATGGGTTATTAAGCAACATAATGAGTTTAAAAACAGCTCAAGACTTTTCACCAAGCAGTGAGAGGGAAGCATAGACCTGTTTCTTTCTCCAAATCTGTTAGATACCTCGGAGGTGTACTGAACTTAATATGTTTTGCTTAACTAAAATCATCCTTAATCAAATTAATAGGGATCACCAAGATATGACCGAGGGTTGGGTAGATCACTAAAACCTTAATTTTTCGCTTTAGATAAAGTGCTCTCACATGCATTTTGAGTTTCAGGTGGTGGAATGAGAAGACTCGCCATGTATGCTTTTTATAGTTTACAGTGTCATTTTTCTTGTACTTTCATACTGCACTTTTTATGCTTACAAAACTTGCATGTCAAACAATGATGCCACCCTGCATGAAAACAAAAACTGCTAGGATAGCCACAAAACCAAAACCTAAAACCAAAATTAAAATCAACCAAGATAAAATTCACCACCACAACATTCCAAGTATAATACAACTCAAAATTTAATCACAAACATCACACAAAACAATAACTAAAACTAAATTAAGACGTCTCTATCGAATAATCGGGAATCCCTCGGAGGAGGTAACCTACGATTGCTAACAAGGCTTCCCATGATCTAAATGAAATTGTGGAACTCATTAAGTTGAGTTTAGTAAATTCATTTGGACTAAGTGAGTCCAATAGAAAATAGTGGTACTGGAACGGGGGAACCATGGGATCCTAACTGGTGTCGCTCTAATAAACTTTGACATACTCCATAATATTTAAAGAACTACAACCATAGGGCCATCTGATTTAACATCATAACTTGACACCTTAAAAAACCTAAACTCGTCATGGAAAGGAGCTTGGTGCTATCTTGGCGGGCAAAACAACCATCTTCAATAGCAAAACCTGTTTTCCCCAGCTAAAACAGTTCCTTTCTTAGAATTAAATAGCCAAGCCATAGGATTTAGAGGTTTTCTGCTTATGCAACATGAATCCTCAACTCATCTTTAGGCCTGTGTACAACTCTACTGTACAATATAAGCCCTAACTTGTCTTAGGATTCTGAGGTTATCGTCCGTCATGAGCTAAACCCTTACATCTTCCAGGCTATTTGTGTAATCACTTTACACAAATGTAAGCGCTAAATAAATAAATTTTATAGAATGAAACACTTAAATACATTTTCTCCTCAAAATTGAAGCCAAACAATAGCATAAATTGGGAAGTCATCGAGGTTCTCCTCAAGATCCATGAAATTCCCTAGTTCTTCCTCGTTCGGATTACGAAAATAAAATGCTCCAAATATGAGCCATTCTCATTTCACACATCTCTGTCTGATCTCATTGAAAATTCATATCATAATTTAATACCCTTATCTGGTGTTCAAGTGACATTAAATGCTTTGATGATGAATTATTATCATTTAAAATTTAGTCTCTTTCAAAATGACTTAGACATCCACCAGAATCTTAAGGGCTTAGTAGTGATCTAAGCTAAATCAAATTTGATTAAATGAGGATTAGAAAAGTGAATAAAAATTGAACACCTTTAAAACACTACGAGCCCAAGTTAAAACCAAAATTGGCGAAGTGTCTTAATAACATTAACTTGCGCCTTTAAGAGTCTTCACCCACACAATCGTCAAATTAAATTATAAGTGATAATTACCCTACTTTTAAGGATAATTGAAATATCAATGTTCATTGAGCATTAAAGGTATTTACATGATGGGTTATTAACCAACATAATGAGTTTAAAAATAGCTCAAGACTTTTCACCAGGCCATGAGAGGGAAGCATGGACCTGTTTCTTTCTCCAAATCTGTTAGATACCTCAGAGGTGTACTGAACTTAATATATTTTGCTTAACTAAAATCATCCTTAATCAAATTAATAGGGACCTACCAAGATATGACCGAGGGTTGGGTAGATCACTAAAACCTTAATTTTCCGCTTTAGATAAAGTGGTCTCACATGCATTTTGAGTTTCAGGTGGTGGAATGAGAAGACTCGCCAGGTATGCTTTTTATAGTTTACAGTGTCATTTTTCTTTTACTTTCATACTGCACTTTTTATGCTTACAAAACTTGCATGTCAAACAATGATGCCACCCTGCATGAAAACAAAAACTGCTAGGATAGCCACAAAACCAAAACCTAAAACCAAAATTAAAATCAACCAAAATAAAATTCACCACCACAACATTCAAAGTATAAGACAACTCAAAATTTAATCACAAACATCACACAAAACAATAACTACAACTAAATTAAGACGTCTCTATCGAATAATCGTGAATCCCTCGGAGGAAATAACCTATGGTTGCTAACGAGGCTTCCCATGATCTAAATGAAATTATGGAACTCATTAAGTTGAGTTTAGTAAATTCATTTGGACTAAGTGACTCCAATAGAAAATAGTGGTACTGGAACGAGGGAACCATGGGATCCTAACTGGTGTCGCTCTAATGAACTTTGACATACCCCATAATATTTAAAGAACTACAACCATAGGGCCATCTGATTTAACATCATAACTTGACACCTTAGAAAACCTAAACTCGTCATGGCAAGGAGCTTGGTGCTACTGTGGCGGGCAACACGACCATCTTCAATAGCAAAATCTGTTTTCCCCAGCTAAAACAGTTCCTTTCTTAGAATTAAATAGCCAAGCCATAGGATTTAGAGGTTTTCTGCTTATGCAACATGAATCCTCAACTCATCTTTAGGCCTGTGTACAACTCTACTGTACAATATAAGCCCTAACTTGTCTTAGGATTCTGAGGTTATCGTCCGTCATGAGCTAAACCCTTACATCTTCCAGGCTATTTGTGTAATCACTTTACACAAATGTAAGCGCTAAATAAATAAATTTTATAGAATGAAACACATTTTACAGAATGAAACACTTAAATACATTTTCTCCTCAAAATTGAAGCCAAATAATAGGATAAATTGGGAAGTCACCGAGGTTCTCCTCAAGATCCATGAAATTCCCTAGCTCTTCCTCGTTCGAATTACAAAAACAAAATGCTCCAAATATGAGCCATTCTCATTTCACACCTCTCTGTCTGATCTCGTTGAAAAGTCATATCATTTTGAACTCTTTGAAGATAATATTTCCTAATTTTTATCGAGAGTTTTCTTAGGTGACTTTGGTTATCTAAGATTTAATTAACTATAGGGGCTTGCCCTTATATGAAGCTTGTCCAAACCCAACTTAATATAAACTCTATTTAATTCTTCATATTAAATAGGGAAAGTTATCGTCAAATAAAGTGGTTTCACAGACCAAAATGAATGTCATTTATTTCTTAGTTTATTTGATCGAACCTTATCCTCAAGTCATGTGTTTATCCTTTGAGATAGATATAGGGTTTGAGGTACAACACACTTTCATTTAAACTATGAAAAATATGAAGTCAGTTTGATTTCATATCTTCTAAACTTAAACTTATATGCAAATTAACTTAAATATATATGTAAATTAAAACGTCATTCCGAATCGGGCGACGAGATTTTGATTCCGGTGACCGACAGCTTCTTACAGGCAACTCCTTCAACCAAAATAGTGCCGACAATCACTAATTTCAAAACTTTTTGATGGAGCATACACTTTAATAGAGGAAATGGCTACTAACAATTTCCAATGGCCCTCTGAACCAATGGCCCTCTGAGCCGGTAAATCCTAAGAGAGTAGTTAGTATTCATGATTCTGATGCAATGTTTACTTTGGCATCTCAAATTGTTGCTATATCGAAAAATATTGATTAAATTGAATTTAAATTGGAGTGAACTATTCTCAAATACCACCAGTATTAGAGGAAAATTCACTAAAACAGATATATGATACTCAATCATCTTATAAAAAATTGATTGCTTTAAATTATCAAAAAAATAATCCATATTCTAATTATTATAACCCTCGATAAAAAAATCACCCTAATTTTTGTTATTAATTTCAGTTGGAATAATTATAACAACTCGGTGAATTCCTCAGGAAATTCAAACAACCAAGGAAATCTTAACTATCGACCTTATTATCCTCCTGGATTTAACTCTAACCCTAACTCACAAGTTAAGAAAAAGAAGTTGATAATGGAAAAAGTAATGTTGAACATGGTAAATCAAATACAACATTAAGGGTCTGTTATTAGAAATATTAAAAATCAATTAAGACATATTGCTACAGCACTTAGTAATAGACCTTCAAGAATTCTTCTAAGTACCGTGGAAGTTAATCCAAAAGATTAAAATAAGGAGCAAATTAAAGCTATTCAATTATGAAGTGGAAAAGAAGTAGAAACAAGAATCCAAAGAGAAACTGAAGTTAAGGAGGAGAAGGAAGTGATTGAAAGCGATCACAATAAAAATGAACCAATACAAGTTCCATTAGAAAAGCCACTACCTCCGTTTACTCAACGATTGAGGCAGAAGAATAAAGATAAATAATTTACAAAATTTTTGGAAATCTTTAAAAAGTTAACGATAAATATTCCTTTCATTGAGGCTTTGGAACAAATGACAAATTATGTGAAATTTATGAAGTATATACTAAAAAAGAAGAGGAAGTTTACAAATTTTTTGATCATGAGCCCGTTGCACTCAATGAAGAGTGTAGCACTATTATTCGAAAAACGCTTCCTCAAAACTTAAAAGATTCCTTGTGCTATTGGTGAAATTTTTTTTTGGAAAAGCCTTATGTGATTTAGGAGCGAGTATCAATATTATGCCTCTATCTATTTTTAAACGTTTAGATTTAGGAGAAATTTTTTGTACTACTATAACTCTTCAGTTAGCTAATCAATCAATAACTTATCCTAAAGGAGTTATAGAAGATGTACTAGTAAAAGTGGATAAATTTATTTTTCCTGTAGACTTTATAGTATTAGATATTGTTGAACTCACTTTTGGTTGAGGTCTAGTCTTCCTCTTTAGTAACCTAAGGTCTAACCATAGGAATTTCCTATTGACTATTCTTAAAAAACTAGAAAAGGAACCCTCAACGTTAGAAACTCTAAATTATTCTTTACTTAACTTGAAGCTCTATATATTGGTCCTAACCTCTAGCACTTAGTAGGTGGGATCACTATGAGGGAGCTCAAGGAGAGTTCCCATAGAACTGTTTGATCTTAGGGTTGGCCTTGGGTGTTGGTCTAGAGCTAAGGCACTCACCAGCATTTACCTCACTCACAACCACTCACAACTGTGGTCCCTAGATTCTTTTGGGATATTCATGTAGATGGTCCCCTAAACCCACTGGCCCTAGGCTAGGGTTTACCTAAGACCAGTACATAGAGGACCCAAATGGGGATTCCATTGTTCCATAGCTCAGATGTGGTGGTCAACCCCCAATTTTACCTAAAATACCCAACTTAGCCTTTTGCCCTAAACTCCCCCAAATTACCTAGATACCTTTGAGACCCTAAATTTGGCCAAAATTCCTAAAGTTCTGAAATTCACCCAAAATATAACCTTTGAGACCCTAAATTTGGCCAAAATTCCCAAAATTCTGAAATTCACCCAAATATCCAAATTTGTTCAAAAATCATTTCAAACCTTTTGAAAACATCCAAGTTACCCAAAATCACTAAAAAATGCCAAATTACCAAAATGCCCTTCCTTAGCTCAAAATTCCAAAAATTCCAAAAAATCCCAAAAATTTTCAAAATATTCCAAATATTCCCAATTTCACTTTTCTCAACTACCACATGACCCAATTTAGCCATTTTGACCATCTTGAACAAAACCCCTAAAATTGCCTTTAAAGGCCCAAATTTCCCAAACTTACCTCAAATGTCCATCAATTTGGTCATAAATTCCCCTAATTTCAAATCTAAACTCAAATTAAATTTTCATATGACCAATATAAACCAAATTCAAGCTTAATTTTCCCATTCTTTGAGCTTAATTTTGATTTAGGTCAAAGCTCCAATTTTGGCCACATGACCTGATCTCACCGAAATAAACCCATAGCCCACTCAATTTGCCATAATTCATGTTGTAAACTCTTCATAACACTTCTACACATCAAAATTGACCTTTAATTGGCCTTAGTGAAGCCTCAATTTCACTTAATTTTGACCTAAATCCAAAATCCCAAAATTTGCCCCAAATTGGCTCTCTCTAAATTCCACCAAATTGAATGCCTTAACCCTAAATTTGGCACCCAATTTATGTTGAAAACTCTTAATTATATTCCTATTGACCATTTTCAATAATCAATTTGGTCTTAGCCCATACCTAGCCTAATCTAAACCTAAGTCTAGCCCAACATGCCCAAATTGACCAAATTTCAAAAATCCTTCAAATTGACCCTCCAATTGAACTCATAATCATTTCAATCCTTCACCAAAAATCTTCATTACAATAATCTACACAATCTTAATCAATCAAGTGGGCTCAGTCATTTCAATCCTTCACCAAAAATCTTTATTACAATAATCTACCCAATTTTAATCAATCAAGTGGGCTTAGGTCATGTCTAGCCTAGCCCAAACCCAAGTTTTGGTCATTTGAACCCATATTAGACCCATGCACTAAAGTTAGCCTAAACACCCCAAAGCCACAAAATTAATAACTCCATAGCCATTAGTTGGACCCTAGTGACCAGTGTAAACTACATAAAACCACCTAAGCTAAGCCATGGACCAAAGATCCCTTGAATTAAGGGATTTGGTTTCTAAAATTGCTTAAGCCTAAGATTTTTTTGAAAAACAAAGCCCAAACCCATTTAATTGCTGTGACATATTCCTTTGAGGTCCCTGAGCCCTCTAGTCACATCTCTTGGCATGGTCGGCCAACCTAGTGGTCGAAAAACACCAAAACCGTGAGCTACCCCCATGTAATCAATCCCATTTCAAACCTAGAGGCCACCTCATCCAAATTAAATGTTAGAGCCTCTTTGCCCTCCACCTAAGCATCACTTTTTACCCGCTCATTGGCCATGGAAGCAAGCCTTAAGCCATTTTTATAAAAAGCTCATTTCTACGGCCATGGAGGTAGTGCTGAACAATTTCTCAGAGAGATATCAAGCTCAAGCCAACCACTTTCCCCCACTGAATCCTACTATGGAAGCTCAATTTTGAGCTCAAACTTCTGCAAAAAACTAGGACAGATCTCACCACACCACCACAGTTTATCAAACTCAAATTAAATTGGAACTTTACCCCCCCCTTCACCATGGTGAAAGAAGGAGAAGCCCCATCAAATCCCCTTTCCACAGAGACCCTAACATAACTCTAGTCTAACACCTTAAATCGAGCTTGGTCGAATTCAATTCATACCTAGACCTTTTCGAATTCATACCTAGACCTTTCACCACAGCAAGGGGCTTAATCCCTAGCCTCCTTGGACCCTCGTACCTAGACCCACACCTTCACCACAGGTACTGATCTCCTCCTCTTCCCGAGCCAATTTTCAGTCTCCATTTGTTTAGAGTTTATTTCATGGCATCTTAACTATATAGATATGTTCTACTAATCAAGAAGAGCATTTTAAAAAAGTTTTAATTCAATTTTACATAATTTTTGTTAAGAAATGAGAGAGATATCAAGCTTTGAAAACAGACGGTTCTCAGGTTAGACCATCGGGGATGATCACGGAGCGTCGTTGGATTGCGCGTGTATCAAACGAAGGGCTCTGATTACACCGAATGGGAGCACGGTTTGAAAAGGCGAGACACGTAGCTACTGGCATGGATGGCAGCGTCGAACAGGAGCGCGCTGCATGGAGCTTCGGAGAGGCCTAGGATGAGGTGGCGATGCGCTGTTTAAATAGAAAAATAGAGATTTTCCTATTTATTTAAATAGCCCTAACTTCAAAAATCCATATCTTGGTGTAGAAAACAACAAAAATAAAATAAAAATACCTTCTTGCTCATTGAAGTGAGAAAAACAATGTGGAAATAATTTGAGGTCCATTTGATGCATGTTTTATTTTTAATTAATTAAACATTATTTTGAGTATTTTGAGTCTCCATGCATATAGACATTTCACCATGGCTTGAAATTTTGGCATGTTGTTGCCTCTATCCGAGGGAACATTCCTTGATTTTTCCGAAGTCAGAAAAGATCTCTAGACAGAGAGCCATATTTTTCAAGATTATGTCTATTATTTGTATAAATTAATCATAATAATTAGCATGTTGCTTAGAAAATTCCAAGAAAATTGTAGAAGGTTTAAAGTGATAAGAGAACCCTTTAGAAAATATTTTATGGGTTAAGTAATTAAGAATGCATTTAATTTTCACCAACCTTAAAACACAAAGAAAATTAATTTTAGGTAACACAAACATCTAAATGACTTGATTTTTAATCTCCACTAAGATTCAAAGTTCAGAAAAGTTCCCATAAAAATTTCAAAACATTTGGAGCTTATTTTATAACTCAAATTAATTTTTCAAGTTAAATGCCACTTTTTACAGTAAAATAATTTTTAACAATTAAAATATAACTCAAAAAATTATAAAAATTTATTTTTGGAGTCTTCTATGGTGAGAGTAATTTTCTAAAAATAAATTTGAAATTAAAATAAAAATTCCATTTTCAAGCCTATTTTTAATATTTAAATAATTAAAAAATGATAAAAATCACAAAAATAATAAAATTCATGGAAATGTTCCAAATTATTTTTTAAGCACTTAGAAACAATTGGAATATTTTTCCTGATTTTCTAAGTAAAGATATTGAATTTTAAAACTTAAAAATTTTTTTTTAAGGCTAAAAATGAATTTTCACTAAAAAAATTTCAATAAATGAATGATTCTTTGGTCTAAGTCTACCTCCAGTAAAAGTTTCAAGGGATTAGTTTTTGCCTTAGTCAACTGATGGAATTTGCTTTGAAAAATTCTATATTTGCATGAAAATAAATATGTAAATTAAATTAAAGTTTGAAAAATCACATTTTCTCCTCTTATGTCTTAAATGACCCATGAGTGATGTGGGATAAAATTTCCAAAGTAATTTGGATTAAGTTGGATAAATTATGAAGTGATAGGGCCGTAGGGGCAAAAATGTAATTTTGGAAATTTAGCCTTAATTAACATTTAGGTTTAAGTTAACAATGGAAATGGGTAATCCTTGATCCTAATCAAAATATTTGGACGATTGAAAAGTAAGAAAATAATTGGTAGAAACCAACCTCACTCTTTCACAATCAAGGGGATTAAATGATCTTAGACTTAGGGGTATGACTTTGAAAGTTGATAACTCACTAATCTAATACCCCTATTTTATGTTCAAATGAATTTTAAAAATGAATCATCATGACTTAAAAATTCAATCACTTTCAAAATATATGACTAAGACATCCACCAAAACCTTAAGGGCTTAGTAGTGACCTAGGTTAGATCAAATTTGATTAAATGAGGATTAGAAAAGTGAACATAATTAAAATTGAACATATTTAAAACACTACAAGCCTAAATTAAAAAATCAGCTAAGTGTTTCAATAACGCTAACTCGCCCCCCTTTAAGGATCTTCACCCATATAATCTCCAAATTAAATTTTAAGTGATAATTACCCTACTCTTAGGGATAATTGAAACATCAATGTTCACTGAGCATTAAAGGTCTTTACAGGATGAGTTATTAAGCAACATAATAAGTCTGAATGAGCTCGAGACCTTTCAACAGACAGTGAGAGGGAAGCATGGACCTTCTTCTTTCTCTAAATCTGTTGGATACCTCGGAGGTCTGCTAAACTTAATATGTTTTTCTTAACAAAAATCAACCTTAACCAAGTCAATAGAAACCCCACCAAGATATGACCTAGGGTTAGGTAGTTTACTAAAACCCTATATTTTTTGCTTCACATAAAATGTTCTAACATACATTTTGAGTTTCAGGTGGTGGAACGAGAAGCTCGCTAGGTATGCTTTTATAGTTTACAACATTGTCTTTTCTTAAGCTTTCCTACACCATGTTTACTTACCTGCATGAATGAACAAAACATAAAACTTGCATGCTAAACAACGATGTTACCCTGCATGAAAACTAATACTGTTAGGATAACCACAAAACCAAAACCCAAAACCAAAATTGAAATCAACCAAGATAAAAATCACCTCCAAAACATTCAAAAGGTAAAACAACTCAAAGTTTAATTACAAACATCGCACAAACTAACAACTACAACTAAATTAAGACGTCTCTATCGGATGATCGAGAATCCCTCGGAGGAGGTAACCTACGGTTGCTAACAAGGCTTCCCACGGTCTAAATAAAATTATGGAACTCATTAAGTTGAGTTTAGTAAATTCATTTAGACTAAGTGAATCTAATAGGAAATAATGGTATCGGAACGAGGGAACCGTAGGATCCTAACCGGTGTCGTTCTAATCAACTTTAACATGCCCCATAAAATTTAAAGAACTACAAACATTGGGCCACCTAATTTGACATCATAACTTAACACCATAGAAAACTTAAACTCGTCACAGCAAGGAGCTTGAAGCTGCATCACAGCCATCTTCAACAGCAAAACTTGTCTTCCTTAGCTAAACCATTCCTTCCATAGAATTAAACAACAAAGCAATAGGATTTTGAGGTTGTCTGCTTATGCAACATAAATCATCACCTTATCTTTAGGCCTCTGTACAACTCTATTGTAAAATATAAGCCCTAACTCGTCTTAGGATTCAAAGGTTGTCGTCCTTAATGAACTAAATCCTCACATCTTCCTGGCTATTTGTGTGATCGTTTCACACAAATGTAAGCCCTGACAAATAAAATTGGCAAGATGAAAAACCTAAATATGTCTCCTCAAAACTGAAGCCAAACATTGTGATAGCTTGGGAAGTCACCGAGGTTCTCCCCCGAATCTATGACATCCCCTTGTCTAAGTCTACCTCCAGTAAAAATTTCAAGGGATTAGTTTTTGCCTTAGTCAACTTATGGAATTTGCTTTAAAAAATCCTATATTTGCATGAAAATAAATATGTAAATTAAATTAAAGTTTGAAAAATCACATTTTCTCCTCTTATGTCTTAAATGACCCATGAGTGATGTGGGATAAAATTTTCAAAGTAATTTGGATTAAGTTTGATAAATTATGAAGTGATAGGGCCGTAGGGGCAAAAATGTAATTTTGGAAATTTAGCCTTAATTAACATTTAAGTTTAAGTTAAAAATGGAAATGGGTAATCCTTGATCCTAATTAAAGTATTTGGACGATTGAAAAAAAAGAAAATAATTGGTAGAAACCAACCTCAGTCTTTCACAATCAAGGGGTAAAGTTGTAATTTCTTAAATTATTAAAATTTGGAAGTCTATTAGATTAAATGATCTTAGACCTAGGGGTATGACTTTGAAAGTTGATAACTCACTAATCTAATACCCCTATTTTATGTTCAAATGAATTTTAAAAATGAATCATCATGACTTAAAAATTCAATCACTTTCAAAATATATGACTAAGACATCCACCAAAACCTTAAGGGCTTAGTAGTGCCTCGGTTAGATCAAATTTGATTAAATGAGGATTAGAAAAGTGAACATAAAAACACTACAAGCCCAAGTTAAAGCTAAAATTTGTGAAGTGTCTTAATAGCATTAACTTGCCCCTTTTAAGGGTTTTCACCCACATAATTCTCATATTAAATGACAAATGATAATCACCATACTCTTAGAGATAATTGAAACATCGATGTTCATTGAGCATTGAAGGCATTCACTGGATGAATTATTAAGCAACATAATAATCTTAAATGAGCTTGAGACTTTTCACCAAGCAGTGAGAGGGAAGCATGGGCCTGCTTTTTTCTCCTAATCTTCTGGATACCTCGGAGGTCTGCTAAACTTAATATGTTTTTCTTAACAAAAATCATCCTTAACCAAGTCAATAGAAACCCCACCAAGATATGACCTAGGGTTAGGTAGTTTACTAAAACCCTATATTTTTTGCTTCACATAAAATGTTCTAACATACATTTTGAGTTTCAGGTGGTGGAACGAGAAGCTCGCTAGGTATGCCTTTACAGTTTACAACATTGTCTTTTCTTAAGATTTCCTACACCATGTTTACTTACCTGCATGAATGAACAAAACATAAAACTTGCATGCTAAACAAGGATGTCACCCTGCATGAAAACTAATACTGTTAGGATAACCACAAAACCAAAACCCAAAACCAAAATTGAAATCAATCAAGATAAAAATCACCTCTAAAACATTCAAAAAGTAAAACAACTCAACATTTAATTACAAACATCGCACAAAATAACAACTACAACTAAATTAAGACGTCTCTATCGGATGATCGAGAATCCCTCGGAGTGGTATCGGAACGAGGGAACCGTAGGATCCTAACCGGTGTCGTTCTAATCAACTTTAACATGCCCCATAAAATTTAAAGAACTACAAACATTGGGCCACCTAATTTGACATCATAACTTAACACCATAGAAAACTTAAACTCGTCACAGCAAGGAGCTTGAAGCTGCATCACAGCCATCTTCAACAGCAAAACTTGTCTTCCTTAGCTAAACCATTCCTTCCATAGAATTAAACAACAAAGCAATAGGATTTTGAGGTTGTCTGCTTATGCAACATAAATCATCACCTTATCTTTAGGCCTCTGTACAACTCTATTGTAAAATATAAGCCCTAACTCGTCTTAGGATTCAAAGGTTGTCGTCCTTAATGCATCACCTTATCTTTAGGCCTCTGTACAACTCTGTTGTACAATATAAGCCCTACTCATCTTAGGATTCAGAGGTTGTCGTCCTTAACAAACCGTTCATCACGACCTAAATCCTCACATCTTCCAGGTTATTTGTGTGATTGTTTCACACAAATGTAAGCCCTGACAAATAAAATTTGCAAGATGAAAAACCTAAATATGTCTTCTCAAAACTGAAGCCAAACATTAGGATAGCTTGGGAAGTCACTGAGGTTCTTTCCCGAATCTATGACATCCCCTTGTTCTTCCTCCTTTGGACTCTACAATAAATGTTCCAAATTTGAACCATTCCCATTTCAATCCTCTTCATCTGATCTCATTGAAAAGTCCTATCCTGTTAAAATCCTTGAAGATATTATTTTCTGATTTTTATAGAGAGTTTTCTTAGATGACTTCTGTAATTTAAGATGTAATTAACTATAGGGGCTTAACCTTATAGGAGGTCGTCTGAACCAAACTTAATATAAACCTTATTTTGTTCATCATATTAAATAGGGGAAATTGTTGGCAATAAAACAGTTTCACAGACCAAACTAACATCATACATTTTTCAATTTATTTGATCAAGCCTCATTCTCAAGTCTCGTGTTTATCCTTCGGGAAGTTGGTTACGGGATTTCGATTCCGGTGACCGACAGCTGACTCAAGCCTCATTCTCAAGTCTTGTGTTTATCCTTTGGGAAGTTGGTTATGGGATTTCGATTCCGGTGACCGACAGCTGACTCAGCTAGGGACAAGCTTTTCTCTCCATTTAAATCAGGAAAATACTATCTTCATATATCGATAATGTGTTCATGTCCCTCATGGACCAAATTACCCTTCTTCCACTGACCTATTTTACCCATTTATGTCTTGGGAAAGTACGATCCACTCTTTGGACTTCAAGACTGTCTGTTCAATCACTTTTGAATAGAGGGGTTCAGGAGGCCATTAAGGACTCTTTAAATCTTAATGTGGGGTCAGAACCCAAATAGGTGTGTCGGTGAACTAGTTCCACTGGGCATTATGTGTTGTCAAATGGGTCCCGCATTGGGTCCTAAACACTTCACATCTCTTTTTCAAGTTTGATTTGCTAGCTTGCAAACTAAATCAAATTTGTGTCATGCTGCATGCGCTTTAAAATTTCCTTATATAATTTAAATATTTTTTCTTTTAAAACTACTTCCATTAAAAAATTTAAAACTCCCACCAAATTAAATTAAAAAAAAAACTTACCCTATCTAAAGATCAACGTCTATTAATTTTTAGTGCTTGCACTAAGATTATGAGGTTTTGACCATATAACGAACCCCAAAACTTTTTTTCTATTTTTAAAGTTGTTGCAATGGCCTACTCAACACTGACTTTTTGTTGCAACCTGTCGATGAGCTTTTTCTTGCAACTTGCCGACAAGCCATGAAGCTGACAACATTGTACGCCCGTAACGTCGCTCCCACCATCAAGTTCGGAGCCGGATTTGAAGACCTCGAGGTTATCCTAAAAAAGGCTCCATTCATCATGATGAAAGTCACCACTCCGGAAGTTCAGGAGCTGTTTGTTGAGTTCAACCTGAACTGTCTTCAAAACTTCCCTTCCTACAAAAAAACTAAGACTACTGCCGCCGTGGCACCTACTAAGCCTGTTGTCCCCGCTGCTGCTAAGGGAAAAGAAGTAATGATCATTGAAGATCCGACTAAGGGATTAGCTGTCCCGACATCAGGGTTCAAAATCGGGTCGGGTTCAAAGACTACACCACTAACCCAGACTCAAAGAAGAAATCACAATAGGAGAGTTTGAAGGGATACTAAAGCTCAGGCTCCTAAGGAAGTACTTACTGATGAAGATCCTCACTAGGATGAGCCAAGATTACCGGAAACATACCCACTCTAGCGAGGAAGTAGATTCCATCCTTTGATGGATACCAACGGGTACGAGAGTATTCAAAAAATTGCCACTGCATTACCATCACTTCATGGATAGGGTGTGGAGCAAAAGAAACATACTCCTTTCACCCGAGTCAGTTCAG
>NW_018251784.1:68396-75969 GCF_001263595.1 Phalaenopsis equestris | reverse complement strand
TAATTCAGATAATATAAACCATATCCAATTTTTATATTAGACAAGAAAATTGTTGGTCATAGATTTTCAGACCAAATAAAAGTCATGAATTTCTTAATTTAAATAGTTGAGTCTACTAACAAGTGATACAATTATCTTTTGAGATGATCTATCAGTTGTGGTATTGTGCTCAATTATATATACTACTAGATATGTGAATCTATCTGGACTCATTTTTCAAAATTAAAATATTATTTTCAAAAATTGAAATATTATACATATTAAATTAAATTATTTTCAAACTGATGGATCAATTCTAAAAAGGCGACTGACATGCGGCTACTCGAAATAATGATATCCTTAATTCGAAGACACTCATTCATAGCGCAATTTTCTGAATATTAGAGGGAGAGTTAAGGGTCTGATCATAGAGAATGGTGGGTTTAAATTTATTTGTGATATTGACACTAAAATTATTATTTTCTTTAGAGTCTTCTTCACAAATGTAAAAGACAACAAGATGATAAGGTATATGTATGGGGTAAGCTAATTTCTTTTGATCCCTCCACCATAAATTTCATTTTTTGGACTTCTTTGACGTTCCGAATGATGAGTACTCTCATTTCTTAACATTTGAGCTTGATTATGTTGAAATATTAAATTTTTAACTAATTCATGAGTTTAATAGAGGATTAATGCGGGAAAGATTGGGAATCATAACCATAACAATATTCTAACTTTATGCCTTCTATGAATCTTAATCAGGTGAGCGAGGATTGGGTCATTCTCAATTTTTACATTCAAACTAGAAAGTCTATTGACGTGGGGTTTGTTATTCACATTTCTATCATGAATACTGTTTGGAGGGGTTTGACTCTAGGACTAGTATACCCTTCACTTATGTATCCTTTATGTGCTAAAGCATGTGCCTATTCACCTCATTGTTTATTTAATCTAGTTTTCCTAGCTTAAACTTAATTAGAAGTCACATGAGCTTGGTCTTGAGCAAATTCTAACTTAAGAAAATTTAATTTTTAACTTGATAAAAATCAAATGAAATTTAAAAAAATCTTTAAACACAAAAAAATTTAACTAAATTGAAGGAAAACCCTAAAAAAACTTTAGTCTCTTAAACTATATGATTATTATTTTCTCTCACGACATGATTGTAAGACTCAATTCTTCATTTTTGAAAGATGCAAGAGGCTTATTATTACTTTTAAATACCATGAAAATAAAATTGATGATCATTTGAAATAATATTTTTTGTAAAACTTTTCAAGTCAAATTTTCATGCATGATGATCATCCTCGTCAACCCTAAAATTATTATTTTCTTCTACACGTCAATAAAATGATCCAAATTACATTTTGTAAGTTGCATGATCTTCATAATCACATATAAAAATTTTGCAAATTTGGCTGATTGTAATCTAAATCCATTTTTACGTAAAAATGTGCACTTAGGGATTTCATGCATGAAAAGTGGTTCCACAAGAAATTTTTTCAACAAATTAATATTTTTTAAAATGGATTCTTCCATTGTGTTTGTATCATTAAAATCTTTCAAATGAGCCCCTCTACACTCAATTCTGACTCCTTTTGGATGTCCATGGAGCTGACGATAATCAGGAGAGAGAAAAATAATAATTTCGAAAACAAAACGATAATTTGACCATAACTACCTAAAAATTACTTCAAATAACTCGAGAATTCAATTAATGTTATTCTAAATTCAAAACACACTATTGTTACCAATAAAATCAAGAAATGGGACATGCGGCACGGGGCAACACAACTGTTTTTTTTTGGGAGGCGTTGCTGCTGCAACTTTCTGCCGTTTGGTGCGAAAGCTGAAAGCCAGCTATATGTCGCGACCCAACTTCCTTGATGCGAATTTTACCCCCGTGCCCCTTTTATATTAGAAAGCAGGCATAAGGAGTATGAATATTGCAGCTTCAACTTCCGGCATTCTTCCTCCGATGACGGTCGTGAAAATCGTGTGGGTGGAGATAAAGGGACGCGTGTAAGGTGTAGGGTTCCAAGACTG
This sequence comes from Phalaenopsis equestris, assembly GCF_001263595.1. Lineage (NCBI taxonomy): Eukaryota > Viridiplantae > Streptophyta > Magnoliopsida > Asparagales > Orchidaceae > Phalaenopsis > Phalaenopsis equestris. Next base: position 73,941 of record NW_018251784.1, on the reverse strand, counting down.
AATGATGGAGAACGTGGAGGACCTTGGCCTATGGGGCTGGGTAAGGAATCAAAGGAATGACTCTGTTGAAGCCCTCTTCTCTGGAAGCCCCAAAAAAGTAGAGGAGATGATCGACCGGAGGTGCAGGATCGGCCCTCCCGCCGTCGTTGTCACCGTCGTTACATCTTTCCAGTCAAACGAGGATTCAGGCCTGGATTTCAGCTGCAAAAACACTCTCTAATGTTTTATTCTCTGGTATTATTTCTTCTTTGATTTGGATGAATAATAAAAAGTTATCCTTTCAAATTAAATATGAATTGATATTTTTTTCCTTACTTGATCTTAATTCTAGCTTAGACGAATTATGCGTTTTTCGAATGTTATGACTAGGTTAGGGGAAGTGAGTATGAAGAAGTTGGTTATCTGTTCAGAATGGGGAGACTTTGGGAGTATTTGATTATTAAGAAGAACATGAAAACATGGCTATTTATTGATATCATTGTTCCTAGATTCAGATTTATGTTGTAACTCTATTTATGTAGCATCAGTCCATCATAGTATGAAATTTCTCTATAGATTTTGGAGCAATTCTATGGAATATTAATGTGAATTGTAAAAAAACTGGCATGAAGTAGTGTCTTATTATTGTATTTTGGGAATTTTTGTGAAAGAAGCTTGTTTATGTTTGTTTTATATTGATGGAGTTTTTAGGTGAATGTTTTTAGTTAATCAACATTAGATTCTAACCCAAAGGATAAGACTCATTGGTATTGTTTCCTGAGTACTTCATTCAAATTATGGTGATAAGAGAAGTATATTTCACACACACAAGCATACACTGTGAAATGAGGCAGATAAGTAGAAAAAAGTGACAATAATGTGAGCCATGTTTAGTGAGTGGTGTATATGAACTTTTGTTGTGTTTTGAAATGAATTTTTGCTTCTGAAGTATCAAATATGTCATTGTCAAAATTCTGTTTTAAACAGCTTCACGAAACAAGGGCAAAATGGTCATTTTTCCATAAACAATTCATTTTTCATTAAACACCTGCCTCACAACTATTTTCACAAAGCTGCAACAAACAGACAACCAACTTCCTCACAGCAGCTTCCTAGGGAGCTGAGAAGCTGCAGCTGCGCCAAACAGAGCCTCAAGCATCTTGTTATCACCTCCCCAACCACTTGGATACTTCAAACGCTTATTTATTGAGCTAGAAAACTCCTTTTTTGGAATGGTTTGAATCATTGGATTCCTTATCTTTTCCTCATTAAAATGAACTATAACTGTATTTTTTCATAACTACCCTAACTACCATACCCATTTCAAAAGTTACAATTTTGTTTTTTATCTCCACCTTCCTTCCTCTTCCAACCACCATGATACACCACCTCATAAGTTTATGTGCTGCTATCTCATTGGTCCATGCACCTCATGACCACTCCACACACACTCTCTCTCCCCTTCACATCTTCTCAAATCCTAACCTTTCCTTTCAAAATCTAACTTCCCATTAATATGGTGAAATCATAGGGCTATTTATCTAGACATGTTTTCGTTATTAATGTAGCAATTCTTATGGTGATATCATAACGATTTCAGCATTAACATAGGGCTTTTAGTATTTTATATGTTAATGTAACATCTTTCATTGTAGAAACATAGGGCTCTTACTTGAATTTCATGTTATTCTGTTTTTACGATGACATCTTATATAAATTAGCAACTTTTTCATTTCTCTTTGCTAAAAACTGAGAACTCTATGATAGAAACAAAAAATAATAGGAGGGGAAACCATGTAAAAAATCTAAAAAATTAATTGAATTTCACTAAAACATAGTGGTTCCTTTCAAATTAAGCCAAACCATGAAAACTAGTGTTTTTATTTTTTTTTATGTCGTCAGTTTGTCTATTGTTGTATAATTTTATTTTCCAAGTAAGTCTCTCTTTTAGATCATATGGATGATTAGAGAACAGAGGAATAAATAAATTACGACATTAGAAGAAAAATGAGAGAAAGAACATGAAGAACTTTTTTAAAGTAAAATTTACATAATAGACCAAAAGCATACATCCAAAACATAATCAGATAAAAAAATTCTTTGGAACATATCCATGAAAAAGAACATACAAAAACAACCAATAACCATAGAGTTAAGTTTGTTTTCTTATTCTGGGGTTATGAGCAACTCTCAAAGGAACATATCCCTTTGGTTAATTATAATTTGGGGATGCCTAAGAGTACTCACAATTAAAGGAGTCCTACTTTTATTTTGTAAAAGATTTACAGAAGATGCATATCTCACAGAAACATCTTGCTACCTTCAAGGACTAGCTAAGCCATCAGGCAGAGAGAGTATGTCTCTCACATCCTAAATGGATACTGGCTCATTGACATACGTCACTTGTGAAATAACCAAGCCAACTTGTGGGATCCACACTATAAGCCCTAATCGATGCATAAGAGTAGAGGGTGAATCATCGTATCTCAAATGCGCGGTGGCCTATCCGCAATCGAGGGCCATTCATGCAGGTCTAGTTCTTTATTTACTTTTATGTTGTGCTTTTCAGAGTCTTTAAGAGAGTCGTGTAGCGGAAATAAGATACATGCACGAGTTTTGAGGGATTTTGGCATGAGAACCACGTGACGGGGGGGGGGGGGGGGGGGGAGAATTAAATGTAACAGCTCGCATCCTGTATCTTAGATCTGAATTTAAATTAATGTAGAAATTTAGGATTGTGCATGTATTAATGGATTCTGGTGATTTTTTTATTTTCTGAGATATGTTATTGACTTAACAACACCGACCTTTATTTATATTTGTCTTGTTTACTGCTTTAATGCATGTCTGTATGCTTGGATTATTTTTGCCCTTTCTAGCTTGTGATTTTGTCTTATAATTTAGGCTCCTTAAAGACCCTAATATTATAAGTTTTTTATAAAAATACTAATAAAAGATACTTGATTAATTAAAATTTAATATTAAAATATTCAACTATTTAAAACATGTACTTTACTTTCCTACAGGTTAATTTTAAAATAGTTTGCATGACATGACTATATCACGAGTCATCCCTAATAGAGCCACCATGATTATGACTAGATAAATGCATCATATTACTTGTTCTGAGGAGAAGTCCTGTGCTTCTTCAACTAGAGTGGTCAAACATAAATTTTTATACTTATGTGGTTCTCTAACATGTTTAGGATGTTAAGGGTTTCCCTAAATTAGACAGGTTTATGGAGAGTGTTTACAGATTTATAGCTATCCCTCTTCTTTCCTTTCTTCTCTTAGGCAAATCTATTATCTATCTGATGAGCGTGAGCCCCACCTCCTGGAGCTCCACATGATATTCATCATATAGAGTTTCATTCCTCTTATCTTAGGGCTATCGAGGTCCCCACTGATGACTTAATTCATGGATTGCTGATCGAGGATCTCTGGATATGTTAGGTTGACTACCTTCATGTACCCCAACCCAACTACCTCTACCTCTTAGAATTACTCTATCCTTCCTCTTTCTGAGCCACTTTGAGCCCTATCTCTCCTTGGACATCATTAATATCATCTTGACAACCTGAATGTCGATGAGTTGCTGACCATTTGAGATACAACGATTCACCATCTACACTTATGACTTGGTGAGCTTTAATGCATAAGGATATCCTAATTGAGATGATTTTTGTTATTTTGTAGGCTTTCTATGCCTACTAGCTGCTACTCATTTGAGATGTGAGAGACTCGCTCTCTGCCTTGTGACTTAGCAAGAGATTTGAAGCATTGGGATGCTCCAATATGAAATAACCATCCTTTGATGGCATATTCTCCAGGTTTATGATAATATAAGTGAAACTTCTTTTATTGAGAGTATTCCTTAGTATCCCCAAGAATGTAATTAATCAGAGGGATATGTTTCTGTGGGAGGCTCTTGAACCCATAGTAAAAATATTCCTTTTTGGTTCTCTAGTTACATGTGGTTTATATAGGGATTTTCCTCATGAATGCTGAGTTTCGAGGTACTTTAATTCAATTATGTTCAGATGTATATTCTCAACCCGTCACACAAGGATTATCCACATATAAGCCTTCCACTTGTTTCTTTTTATTTGTTTGCTCATTTGTTATCATATGTCCTTCTTTTCTATTTCTCTTTTCTTCAAATCATTGATATGATTTAAGAGGGAGATTTGTTGGAATGAACAAATTATATGAAGAAATATAAATAGACAAGATGATAACTTTGAGTGCTCTATAAAGAGTTAAGAGTACAAATCTAGCAACTTCGTTAGGGAAGATTCTCTCTCTCCTAACTATGACTTTGCTTTTATTTTGAGGTTATAGTCTCTCTCTCTCTCTCTCTCTCTCTCCATATTTAGACTTTTGCTCATATTATCATGAACTAATTTCTTCCCCTCGAGTCACTTGTTGAGCTTTTTTGTGATACCTTGGTTTTCAGTCCAAGCCTCAGTTTCTATGGTTAACAACTTAATATATTTTATCTTGTTTTCTTACCCTGAACATTTCTGTTGTTGCATAGTCACATGCAAAAAATGCTCTTGTATTTTCCTTTTGTGATTATTTTTCTTATCATTTCGTTTTACTTGATTGTTGTCTTTTTTTTTTTTCTTGGTAGACCTGACAAGTGAGATAGTTGTTGAGATCACTACTACTAGGGGGAGCTCTGTCTCCTTCTCCCCAGGTGTCTTCTATGCTCTTGAAGGTACCGGTCAATATTATCTTAGGTAATCTTACACCTTCTACGGCTTTTATTTCGTGCCCTCCCCCAAGAAATGGGAGTCATGCCCATAGAGTCACTCCTACTGCAGTGACTCGAGTCGAAACCACCTCTTAGATGAAGAAGAGATGGACATCTGTTGACGATGCACCGCAACGTGCATCAGTCTTTTCTAGGTTTTCGGGTCATCTATTCATGTTTTTACTAATCTACCTACCTCTAGTAGGTCAGTCTTATGAAAACACTGCTGTTGTTGTTGTTTACCTTACTGCAGTCTAGGACCCTAGTTGTCTCACAGCCCTCTAAGGTTGATCCAGCCCCTAGGTTGGTTAGGAGAGACCAAAGGACTCTAAATAGGTTGCTTAGAGCTTAGCAAGAGGTTTCTACCCTGTTGACCTCACTTTTGGTTGAGGTCTAGAAATTTTTTTAGTTGCCTAGGTCTAGCCATAGGACTTTCCTACTGACTAGTCTTAGAAAACTAGAAAAGGTACCCTCACCATTAGAAACTCAAAAATTCTTCTCTTTACTCAATTTGAAGTTCTACATATTGGTCCTAACCTCTAGCACTTAGTAGGTAAGATCATTATGAGGGAACTCAAGGAGAGTTCCTATAGGGCTACTTGACCTTAGGATTGACCCTGGGTGTTGATTTGGAGCTAAGGTACACCATACCCTCACCATACCCTCACCATACTCTGGCTAAGACCAATACATGGGGACCCAAAATGGAGATTTTATTGATCCATGACTCATTCAAAATGGTTCTCTACCCAATTGCACTTGAAATGCCCAACTTGGCCTTTTACCCCTAGGCACCTCCAAATTACCTAA
>NW_018251784.1:46605-63107 GCF_001263595.1 Phalaenopsis equestris | reverse complement strand
CGGATGTCATAACTTTCTTTAGTTTATTTGATCGAGCCTCACCCTCAATTCTTGTGTTCATCCTTTGTGATAGATACAGGATTTGAGGTAAAGCTTTCTTTCATTTAAACTATGAAAATTATGGGGTCAGTTTGACTTCATCTTTTTCAAAACTAAATTTTTTAAAACGTCCTTCCGAAGCGGGCAACGGGATTTCAATTCCGATGACCGACAACTTATTACGGGCAAACCCCACACCAAAAATAGTGCCGACATACCCTTATTGTTTTGATTCCACTTTGGGCGGAGTTCTAGAATCCCCCGGCTGAGAACCCCTTTAACTAAGCAATCATGAGAGAGTATTCCCGTTATTAAATATAAGATGATGACTTGGCACCAATCTTCGTGTTTCTCATAAGAAGAGGAAATGATTGTGCCTCAATCCCTTGTAGGGGTGACTCATGAAGGCATTGCACTTTAAAGGAAGGTATTTTACATGTTTTTTGTTTCAGGGACATGAAATTGACATTTTAGAGAAAATGAGAGAAAAATGGAGCAAAAATGATGATTTTTGTGTGACGCTATAGTGCCACCCCTTGGCGCCATAGCACCACAGTGGAGCAAGAAGGGCACTATAGCACCCCAGACTGGTGCTATGGTATAGTAACTACCTTTCTAGAAGATACGTCAAATTTGACCAAATTTTGGAGGGTGTTTGAAGAAACCATTGCCTCTTTTCTATTTTCTATTTAATGAGAAGAATTTGACCAAATTTAGAGACCTTTTGGAGCCTCAAAACTTCAATTGGGTGGCAAAAAAAAGTTAAGCTTTTCAAATTTTGTGTTCAAGTGTGAGTGTGAGTGTGTTTAGTGTGAAGAAGTTTGGAGATTGTATAGAGGAAACTTCAGGAGTTTTCTTGGGGAGAAAACATAAGGTACTTTGTATTTGTGTTTGAGTTCTTTTTGTAAGACTTGGATTTCAATGCAAATTTTTTATTTTTGTTTAATCTCCATGAATTATGAGTAGTTCCCTTTCTTTCTTATTGTATATGGGACTTAATCTTGTGGGATGAGAATGATTTAAAGATTTCTTTTTAATATTAAAAATTGAGATGGTGTTTTTACCAAATCTTCATTTAATTTGCAAACTGACCACTTGTGTGGTTAAAATCTGTTGAGAAATATAATGACCTAGGAGGGCTATGATTTCGCCCAACTAGTGGATACCACACTTCATTCTAGGTAGAGCCATGACGAACACCTAAGGGGCGAGTGCGAATAAATAGGAAGATAAGTTTTGATGGGCGTAAAATTGGTTAGATCTAGAGTGACAGGCTAGATTCGTATCAATTTTGCCTAAGGTTTAGTATCCTGATGTTGGGATTTGGTCATTACAATGACATAGGCTAGAGGAGAGAGGCTAGCTAGTACTGATGTGGACTCGAGATGTTAAGGAACCAGGAGGGGGTAAAGAATAAGGTATGCTTATATTTGTCACAATACCTTAATTTTGTCTTAAAACATTTGAATCTTACTTAGATTAAAATCTCATTGTAAGAGGAGAGGTTATTTTCCAAAATATCCAAACTTGTTGTTATATCTTGTTAAGCTAGTAAATTTAGTTGTTAATTCCTTTTTAAGCTCTTTTAGTAGTAATTTTTGGTAAGCATGTCATTTTAAATCTTTAATCTTTTTAAATGACAATTTAAGTAAAATTTCTCTAAGTTAGTTTTAAGAGTTACCGCATTCCTCTTGGGATCGATACTGGGGTTCTTAAGAAAATCCTGTAATACTTGAAACGATACGTAAACTTACGTAATACCCTTAGTGTGAAAATCTTCTATGTAATTTACAAGTCACTGTAACTGTTCACACTAGCCACTAAATCTAAATTGAGATATATTTTCTTGCATAATTAAGAGGATTAAAAATATGTGTCAGTGAGGGTTGGGTCAAGTTTTTGGCGTCATTGCCGAGGACTACGATAAAACTTTTTAACTTACAATTTTATTTGAATTGTAGTTTTTAAAATTAAAAGTTTTGAAAAAAAATTTAAAAAACTGAAAACCAAAAAATAAAAATTAAAAAATGAAAATTTTAAAAAATATTTTCTTTTTTGGTGTGTTATTTTATTTTCTGCAAATTTTACATCGTTTATGCGTAGTTCTGAATCAGAAAATTTAGTGCCTTACGATTTTGAATTGGTTTAAAAAAAAGGAAGATTTCACAATTATCAAGAAATGACAAACACTTCAAAAAATAATATTGAAATTCAAACAGCTCAAAATGAACATCATAATTTACAAAAAACCATTAAGAAATTACGTGAACCCTACAGTAGATAAAATTCATTTAAGCATTCAAATTATTTGAACTTAAACCTACGATTATACAAATGGTACAAAATAGTCAGTTTGGAGAACCACCAACTAAAGATCCTAATTTATATTTAATTAATTTTTTAGAATTATGTGCTACATTTAAATATGTTAGCTTATTAAATAATGCCATGAGACTTAGAATTTTTCCTTTATCATTAAGGAATAAAGCTAAGAGGTTGTTAAATTTTTTAGCACCTGGATCTATTAGAACTTGGGGAGATTTAGCACAAAAATTTTTTGCTAAGTATTTTCAACCTTCAAAAACTGCGATGCTTAGAAATGATATTACTTCTTTTACTCAGTATGAAGGAGAGTCTATATATAAAGCTTGGGAAAGATCTACGAAACTCCTTAGAAAGTGTTCACATCATGTTTTTTCAGACTGGTTAATCATTCAAACTTTTTATAATGGGTTAGTAGGATCCCTTAGATTTATTATAGATGCTACTGCCAGAATCAGCGTTTGAAGTGCCAGAGATAAATTTATGCGGATTAAGGCAGTTTAGGATAAATTTTGCATGAATTTTGAAAGGGATACTTGTTCTAAACACCCTATGGAGTGATTCAATGTATGTAGACACTTTGAAAGATTCTTTTATGAAGGGATATGTCTCTTAGATCAATAAAATATGTCTTTTGAATTCAAAAGAGTTGACGTTTGGATAGAATTTTGGAGGGAATTTTGAATTCTTTTTAAAGCGAGGAAGTCTTTAATAAAAGTGAGGGAAGTCTAGGGCATGTGTGTGGAGTAAAGGAGGGCTGAAGAGAGGAATGAGGGAGAGAGTTTGAAGAAGGCAAGAGAGAAAGAAAGAGAGAAAGTCAAGGGCATTGAGATTTTCTTCAAAGATTGTAAGAGGAGAGGAATGATGAGAGATTTCTTCTTCATTACACTTCTAAGAGAGAATTGAGAGTGCTTCTAAAGAGGGAAAGTGCTTGAAGAGAAGTTTTAGGGATTTGCTTGGGAAGGATTGTGAGATAAGTTGTGTTCTTTTATTTCTTTATTTTGTAAACTTGTTTTTATATATGAAATCCGTGTTTTATCATATCCTACTCATGAATTATGAGTAGTCTTCTTTATCCTTCTCCCTACTTTGAGATATAATTTTGTGAAGAATTGATTTTATTTTATACAATTTTAAATGTCAAAAATTTGTGATGATTTGAACTTCGATCTGACCAATTGAAATGTTAAAATGTGTTGAGAAACATATGTTCTGAAAGGGTTATGAGCATTAAAATGTTAACGTACTTAGCAATAGGCCTCAAGGTACAATTCTTAGTAATGTAGAGATTAATCCTAAAGAAAAAACTAAAGAGGTAGAGTAAGTTAAAGCGGTCCAACTAAGGAGTGGAAAGAAGTTAAATGTTGAAGTTCAGAAAGAAGTTTAAGTTGAGAGAGAAGTTAAAGAAACTGTAAGACCTGAAGAAAATATTTCTAAGGAATTAGAAAAATCTAACTCTCCAACTAAGAATAATTTTGAAAGACCACCACTACCTTTTCCTCAAAGACATAAACAATAAAAATTGGATCAACTGTTTTCAAAATTTTTTGAAATATTTAAGAAGCTTAAAATTAATATCCCTTTTGCCGAGGCTTTGGAACAGATGCCAAGTTATCCCAAGTTTATGAAAGAAGTTTTAAGAAAAAGAAGAACTTTGTAGATCATGAGACTGTTGCATTTAGTGAAGAATGTAGTGCAATAATTCTGAAAATGCTTCCTCAAAAAGCATTTAGTGAAGAATGTAGTGCTTTACCATACCATGTGCATTTGGAGAGAAGTTTGTGGAAAAGCTTTATGTGATTTGGGAGCGAGCATTAACCTTATGCCACTATCTATATTTAAAAGGTTAAATTTAGGAGATATTTCTCTCACAGCTATAACCCTTCAATTAGCTGATCAATCTATCACTTATCATAAAGGGGTTATAGAAGATATGTAAGAAGATAAAGAAATTCCTATTATTTTAAGGAGATCTCTCCTTACTAATGGACGAGCCATGATAGATGTGCAAAAAAAAAATAATTCGCAATGAGAGTAAATGATCAGAAAGTTACATTTAATGTGCTTAAAATAATGAAGTATCTTAATGAAAAATATTATAGAATGGATATTATTGATGATATGATTATTAATAATTTTCAAAATAGATGTGAAGTCATATTGGATCAAAAAGATGAAGTCATTTTAGAAGAAGAACAAGAAGCAGAGACTAAAAGAGATTATGATAGATCAAATGAGATGATTACTGAGGATTTAAATTATGTTCAGGAAGAATATCAAATTTTAGATACTACTGAAAATAATATACCTATGATTCCATCTGTTGGAAACCTCCTGAACTTGAGATGAAAGTCTTACCTACTCATTTAAAGTATGCATTTTTTGGAACTCATCTACATTACCTGTTATATGTCCTAAGATTTAACTGATGAATAAGAAGAAAAATTATTAGAAACATTAAAGAATCATAAAAAAGCCTTTAGATGGACATTAACTGATATTAAGAGAATAAGTCCTTCAATCTATATGCATCAAATTGTCATGAAAGATAATCATAAGCCTAGGGAGCTGATCCTCAAAGGAGATTAAATTATATAATGAAAGATGTTGTTAAGAAAGAAATTTTAAAGTGGTTGGATGCTGGGATTATTTATTTAATTTCAAATAATTCTTGAGTTAGTCTGATTCATTGTGTTTTTAAGAAAGGATGAGTGATTGTGGTTGAAAATGAAATGAATGAATAAATTCGAACAAAACAAGTTACTGGATGGAGAATCTACATTGATTATAGAAAATTAAATGCCTCCACTAGAAAAGACCATTTTCATTTACTTTTTCTGGATTAAATGTTGTATAGACTAGCAGAACACCATTATTTTTTCTTTTTTGATGGATGTTCGGGATACCACCAAATGCCTATTGCTCTTGAGGATCATGAGAAAATAACTTATTAGTCCTTATGAAACTTTTACTTTTAGAAGAATGCCATTTGGATTATGTAATGCCCCCACAAATTTTCAGAGATGTATGATGTCAATTTTCTGTGATTCAATTGAGAAAAGAATTGAAATTTTTATGGATGATTTCTCAGTCTTTGGGACTTCTTTCAATTTATTTTCAAATCATTAAGCAGGAGTTCTAAAGTGTTGTGAAGAAACAAAATTTCTTCTCAATTAGAAAAAATCCAATTTATGGTTGCAGGAAGAATCATGTTAGGACATAAAATTTCTAAAAAGGCATGGAAGTTGATCTAGGAAAAATTTAAGTTATTGCCAAAATTGCCACCTCCTACGAGTGTTAAGGGAATAATAAATTTTTTAGAACATTATGGTTTCTACAGACGTTATATTAAAGATTTTTCAAAAATTTCCAAGAATTTATGCCAAATTTTAGAAAAAGATGCCAACTTTGATTTTAATGGAGAGTGCCTAAATGTCTTTAATTTATTAAAAGAGAAATTAGTCACTGAACATATTATTGTTTCACCTGACTGGACAAAATCTTTTGAATTAATGTGTGATGCTAGTGATTATTCTATGAATGTTGTTTTAGGACAGAGATATGACAAAATTTTCAAGGTGATATACTATGCTAGTAAAACACTTAATGAGGCTCAAATTAATTATACTACAACTCAAAAGGAATTATTAGCTATAGTGCTTGCTTTTGATAAATTCTGATCTTATCTTAGTGGAACTAAATGTATTGTGCATATTGATCATTTTGTTATTAAGTATTTAATGATGAAGAAGGATGCAAAACCATAATTAGTTAGATGGGTCCTTCTAATGTAAGATATTGATTTTCAAGTTGTGGATAGGAAGGGCACTGTAATCAAATAACTGATCATCTATCAAGGCTTGAAAAGGAAAATGAGAGAGATTTAAATGATGGAATTAATGAGATTTTCTTATGAACAATTATATGGGGTTAATGAATGACAAATTCTGTGGTATGTTGGTATAGTGAACTACTTGGTTAGTTATATTTTACCCTACGAATAAGATAACCATCAAATTAAGAAGTTAATTTAAGATTCAAAATCTTACTTATGGGATGGTCCTTATTTATATAAACATTGCAAGGAATTAATCATTCAAAGATGTGTACCATTAGAAGAAACTCAAGAAATTATTCAAAAATATCATAACTCAGATTTTAGAAGTCATTTTACAGTGGATAAAACTGCATTTAAGATTTTACAATCTGGATTTTATTGGCCTACTTTATTTAAGATTGTTAGTAATTATATAAAAATGTGTTATCGATGTCAGAGAGTAGATAATATTTCTAAAAGAGATGAAATGCCCCTAAATTTTACTCTTGAGGTTGAAATCTTTGATGTTTGGGGATTAGATTTCATGGGACCATTTCTACCATCTTTTGGAAAAATATATATTTTAATAGTTATGGATTATGTTTCTAAGTGGATTGAAGCAGTTGCTTTACCTTGTTGTGACGCTAAAAATGTATCAAAATTTTTAAGAAAGAATATTTTCACAAGATTTGGAATGCCACAAGTTATCATTACAAATGGGAGAAGTAATTTCAGAAATAGAATGATAGAAATGTTAACTCAAAAAGTTGGGATTAAACATAGAATTGCCACAGCTTATCATCCTCAGACCAGTGGTTTAGCAGGAGTATCTAATCGAGAAATTAAAAGAATATTAGAAAAAAATGGTAAATCCTAAAACGACTGATTGGTCTGCTAGAATTGATAATGCTTTATGAGCCTATAGGGCTGCTTATAAAACACCTATAGAAATGACACCATATAAGCTCATTTATGGAAAAACATGTCACTTGTCAATTAAGTTGGAACATAAAGCCTACCGGGTAATTAAAGAGTTTGATTATAATTTGAAAGATGCTAGGAATAAGAGATTACTATAGTTAGGTGAGATTGATGAATTGAGAAATGAAGCTTATGAGAATGCCAAAATTTATGAAGAGAAAAAAAAAAGAAAAAGCATTTTGAGCATGAGAAGAAGTATTGCTTTATAATTTGAGATTAAAATTTTTTTCCAGGAAAACTTTAAATCCAGGTGGTCAGGACCATTTATTGTGATAAGGATATATCCACATGGAGCAGTTGATATTGAAGATCCAAAAACTGGGAGAGTGATTATGGTAAATGGACATAGATTAAAAGCTTACATGAGTGGAGAGGGTCCCGCATTTGAGGAAATCTTAATGTTAGGTCACACCTATGTAAAATAATGGTTATGTTTGGCTAACGACATTAAACAAAGTGCTTTGTGGGGGGCAACCCATAGTTATCGGTGTGATTTGGATTTGAATTGTTGTTGTGATGAGTTTCATATAGTGATTGTGAGTCTTATACAATTATGTTGGCACAAAACATTGTTATATTAAAGGACTTGAAGAGTGAAAGAGATAAATTTGAGATTTGAGAATGTTGGTTTGACGTTATAGCGCCACAGTTCGAATAGCAATTGAAAACCGCCAAAAATTCAGTTTCTCTTTATCTTCCTCTTTATAAAACTACCTAGGACAGGATTCAAAGTATACTTATGACATTACTAAGTATTCTAAAGAGATTTGAGAGTGGAAATTTCATTTGAAAGATCATGGAGAGCAATGGAAATGGGAGATTTGAAAAGAAGAAGTTGCTGCATAAGGATGCTCAAGCATATTTCAATGGATGTCTCGCAGTAAGTTTGGAGCGCCTCAAGAGAAAACTTGAGAAGATTGAAGGTGAGATTTCTCCTCTACATTAAAGGGTTGAAAATTTGTCCCACCATTACGAGCATATGGATTGGCAGTTAAAATTGCAATTCAATAGTTTAGTGTGCTTCCAAGATAGTTAAGTGACTATGTAGAGCACCAACAAGTGGATCGACGATAAGTTTGCTAAGGAATTTCCCCATGCTCCTTTCTACCATTGCTAAGATAGAAATTATTTGATGAGTGGAATGGAGAATATCATCACTGATCTGGAGTGGTCCTAAAGGGGTTTTTATATATTGAAATTTCCATTCTTAATGTTGTGTAATTATGTGTAGTGTGTCAATAGTATTCATTTAAAAACTTAGTGTGGTTTGTATTGTATGTGTTGTATGAACATCTAAGTGATGTCTTGGTGTTTTTTGTGTTGTATTGAACTTATTATTAATGTAAGAAAACCTTCTGTTGTGTTTTGAAAAAGTGTCCTTATGTATTCAAATTAGATTTGCAAATTTAAAATTTTGGAATGGCGACGAACTCAATAACTATAAATGTGGTCGCTAAATTTGAAGAAAAGCCTTTCTAGATCATAGATTTTCTATTTTCTTTTGAAATATAAAATATCTTCGAAATCTGGATGAGTATGAATGATGCTATAGCATTGTTCATCAGGCTAAGCACGACACTATAGCGCCACTGCCCGATGCTATAGCGCTGAACTAACCCGTGAGTCATTTTAAGTAACTAGACCCCAGATTTCACCATTTTTACCCTTAATTCATCTCCTTCCTCCATTTTTTTCACTTTGCTCCCCTAGGGCTTCAATTTTTGCTTGATTGTCTTGGAGATAGGCTTCTAAACTTGAGATTTCTTCATCTCTAGGTAGGATCTTCACAGTAGCTGTGAAATATTTTGATTTGACAATGGATGTCACCCACATGGTGGATTAGACCAAAAATTAGAAAATTTGATGAAAATAGTGTGAAATCCATGGTTAAATGATTATATATGTTTGGACTGAGTTTTTAGGAGCCTCTTTGAAGTTGAGATAGGGATTTTGGAATATATCTTAAAAATTTTTAGATTACACATGGCTCCTAAAGTGAAGAGAGGCAATGAAAAGGCAACTTTTGATTCTGATAAGTTTTTCAGTGCAAGGGCACGTGACAAATATGTTGATCTGCACTCAAAGAAGTTGACCAGAAAACAAAGTTTTCTATGTCCTTGTGGTACTATTGAATATTTGATTGCAAAGTGACAGTGACAACACTTCTGTTATTTCACTATCATTTTTGTGATTTCTGTTGTTCGTAAATTCTATGTCATTTTGCGAGATGAATCAAATAATTTGGTTTTTGTGCTTGGGCAATCTGTGGATATCAGTTCTGTTAGGATTAAACACATATACCAAATGCACAATGTTCCTACCTACTTCTTTTCTGAGTTTCATCCCACTGATGTTGAATGCAAAAATGAGATTTTTGTTTGATGGAAATGGAGTTTGGAAAGTTAGGAATAAGCAATGAGTGAAATTTTCTTTTTGAGAACTTAATTTTCATTCTTGAGTCTGACAATATTTTATCTCTGTAAGATTATTGCCTACCAACCATTTTAGTGAGGTAACCCAGGAGAGAGCCACATTAAACTATTGTATTCAGATGAGAAGCCTATTGACATTGGCTTTCTCATTTATACCAACATGCTTGTTTATTTAAAAGGAGGAACTAAAGGAGGTTCGGGCTACCCTTCCCTTATTACTACTTTGTGTGCTAGTTCTGGAGTAAAGTATGAGACATGGGAAGAAACTTTACCATCTCATAAACCCATTAGATAAACGAATTTGGAAAAATATGTGAGACATTTTGAGACTAGACATAGGACTAAAGTTAACATATCTTCTGCTTTAGCTCCTGCTTCTGCTGCTAGACCATCTGCTTCTAAGTCAATTTCTCTACATTCTCTTATGGAAAAAATGATGATTCAATAAGGAGATATCATAAATCTACATAATCAAGTGAAAGGTGTTGAATCTCATTTGTATCAAGTGATGATATTATGATGAGGAAGATTGAATATGATTTTGCTTATAATGAAGCTACAAGAGATACATGGGAGGTGCTCATTCTGTGGAATTTCCTACTTTCCCCACTTTATCCCTACTTTCACACCATACCGACCTTTTGAGATGGATGAGAACATAGATCTGGGTGACGATGATGGTGATGATGATGATGCTAGAGATGATGAAGATTGATGTTTAGTTTGTGTTTTCTTTCTTTTCCTTTATTGTGTTTGAAAATTTGGACTATGTTAAGTTGGTAATTTGTTGTACTTATGTGCAATGTGCTTGTATTTAATTTCTTTTTAATTTTTGTTTCAGTTAAACAGTTAGTTCTACTTTTTATTTTCTGCTCCAAATTAAATGCTAGAGTTGTGTTTCTTTTATGTTTTTATGCAAGTTCATCTTATGTTTATCACTCTCAGTACTTGTCTTTTCTATTAGTACCTACCTTAGTTTCGCTGTTTTTAAAATTTTATAAATTTTTCACTTCGTTCATGAACTTACGTGCTTTAAATTAGATAAAAAATTTAAGCTTGGGGGAGGGGAGAAAATTTTTTTTTAAACTAAACTTTATTTTGTCCTCGAGAATTGTATTTTCCAAAATTACCAAAATTAATTTTAACATAACCTGTGGTATGTAAAGTTAACTTTAGAAAACTATGTTTTTAATTTTATTAAAGTTATAGAAACCCTAAGTAAAAGTTTTTAATAATAAATGTTAATTCTAGAATTAAAATGTTTAGTATGAAGGGTTTGGAGTTATGCATTTTCTATTAAAGTAAGGAAAATTGTATTTTTAAAAATATTAAGGATCATAGAGTTATACTTGAAAAGAAACAATTGAGAGTTTATGAAAACTTAAAGCTAATACAAATTTGTTAAAGTAAAAAAAAATGTGAAATATTTTTAACTTTAAGAGGAGGATAGTGGAGTTCAAAATCATTAAAGGCTATCCAGATATAGTAATCCTCACATGACATATAAGAAAAAAGAGAAAAAAAAGAGAAAAAGAAATGATTGAAAATTATCCTAAAAGAAAAAGAAAAGAAAAAAGAAAAATATGTGAGGAGAAGCTTGGGGAGATTCCTAATAAAAAATTCACTCTGCTTGAATCATCTTAAGGAGAGAAACTTAGTTACATTTCTAACTTTGACTTGGAAGTTTAGCACTTTTACTAATGAAGTTATCATGCAATTCTTTTTCTGGTATTTCTTATAAGTATCTTAAGTACGCCTAATTGCAGTTATTTTTTAAATAAATAGAAAATCATAACTTTTAAACTTGACTGCTAAATGTTCTTGTACTTTAGTTTTTAATCTGAGTTGTTAAAAATTTTTCTGAAGTTTCACTATAACAATTTATAAAGCAAAAGTTATAGAATTCTTTAAGTTAAATTTTCTACCACATGTTATAAATTTTATATATAGTATAAAGAGTTACTTGATGACAAATAACAATTAAGTTTGGGGGAATTAATCCACCACAAAATAATCTGTTTTTAGTGCATGTTTTATATGCCTTGTATATACATTTTTGATGATATTGCACTTTAAAGGAATGTATTTTGCATGTTTTTGCTTTCATGTATAGGATGGAAATTTAGAGAAAATGAGGAAAAAATGGAGCAAAAATGATGATTTTTGTCTGGTGCTATAACGCGGCACTATAGCGCCACCTCTTAGCTCCATAACACCACAGTCGAGCGAGAAGGGCATTATAGTGCCAATAACTACCTTTCAAGAAGATACATCAAATTTGGCCAAATTTTGGAGGGGTGTTTGAAGAAACCATTGCTTATTTTTTGTTTTTTATTTAATGAGAAGGATTTTGCCAAATTCATAGGCCTTTTGGAGCCTCAAAACTTCAATTCGGCGGGGAGAGAGAGGGGGCTGGTAATAGTGAGTTAGGTTTTTCATATTTTGTGTTCAAGTGTGAGTGTGAGTGTGTTTTAGTGTGAAGAAGTTTGGAGATTGCTTAGAGAAAACTTCAAAAGTTTGCTTGGGGAGAAAACATACGATACTTTGTATTTGTATTTGAGTTTTTGTTGTAAGATTTGGATTTTAATGCAAATTTTTTATTTTTTTTAATCTCCATGAATTTTAAGTAGTTCCCTTTCTTTCTTCTTGTATATGGGACTTAATCTTGTGGGATGAGAATGAGTTAAAGATTTCTTTTTTACTTTTAAAAATTGTGAAGGTATTTTCAACGAATCTTTATTTACTTTGCAAATCGGCCACTTGTGAGGTCAAAATTTGTTGAGAAAGATAATGACCTAGGAGGGATATGATTTCACCCAACTAATGAGTATCACACTTCATTCTAGGCAGAGCCATGGACATCACCTGAGAGAGTGCAAATAAATAGAAAGATTAGTTTTGATGGGAGTAAAATTGGTTAGATATAGAGTGACATGATGGATTCTTATCAATTTGGAATAAGGTTTAGTACCCTGACGCTGGGATTCGGTCATTACGATGGCATAGGCTAGGGGCATCTAAAGGTGAGAGGCTAGATAACACTGATGTGGACTCAAGATGTTAAGAAATCGACTTCAAGTTAACTAATATTCTTTGCAAGCACTAGGAGGGCGCAAAGAATAAGGTATGCTTCTATTTGTCACAACACCTCGATTTTTTCTTAAATCATTTGAATCCTACATAGATTAAAATCTCTTTGGAAATGGAAAGGTTCTTCTAAATAATATCCAAACTTGTTGTTATATTTTGTGAAGCTGTTATATTTAGTTGTTAGTTTCTTTTTAAGCTTTTTTAGTAGTAATTTTTGCTAAGCATATCATTTTAAATCTTTAATCTATTTAAATGAAAATTTAAGTAGAATTTCTGTAAGTTAATTTTAAGAGTTACCACATTCCTCGTGGGATCGATATAGGGATTTTTAAAGAAAATCCTATATTACTTGAAATGATACGTATACTTGCGTTGTATCCCTAGTGTGAAAATATATTATATAATTTATAAAAATTTTCACACTAGCCGCTAGAAATAAATTGAGATAAATTTTCTAGCAAAATTAAGGAGATTAAAATACGCGTAAGTTTGGGTTGGGTCAGCTAGAGAACCCTTCGATCCTGGATCATTACTGTCATGGGGTCTCTAGTAGGACTTGATATTTTCTTGGTTAATCTAGCAAGAGCATTGGCATTTCCATTCAAGGTATGGGGTATCTTGACCAATGTAACCTTGGGGATGTGCTCCATCTATGTCATCACTCTCTTGTGGTATGCTAAGAGATCAAGTTTTAAAACTTTGCAGGTTCCCACCACTTACCTAATTATGAGCTGTGAATGCCCTTTACCTTAATTTTTTTAATATAATTTGAATGACTAACTCCAATCCAAGAATCAAGGCCTCGTATTCCACCTCATTATTTGTACTTGGCTCTACTAAGTTATATGAATAGAGAAGAATACTACACTCAGAGGAAATGAAAATCAAGTCAATGCCTGCCATTACCATTAGGAGGGATTCATATGGCCCTTCCTTGAAAAAAGATTCCCTATCAAAATATAGCTCCCATTTGAGGGGATCGATGAC
Source organism: Phalaenopsis equestris (assembly GCF_001263595.1). Taxonomy (NCBI): domain Eukaryota; kingdom Viridiplantae; phylum Streptophyta; class Magnoliopsida; order Asparagales; family Orchidaceae; genus Phalaenopsis; species Phalaenopsis equestris. The sequence continues at coordinate 49,439 of NW_018251784.1, read as the reverse complement.
CAATAATTGCTTATCAGGAAAGTCATCATTGAGCGGCAAGTGAGCTGAGATTGGATGAGCCTCTAGAAAATCAACTAAAGCCTATCCTTTGATAAATCACTTAGGGACATATGATATGTCAAATTGTGATAGGAGCATGTCCTATTTTGCTAATCGCTCAGCTTGAATTGGACAAGTCATCAAATGCTGCAAGGGGTTTACCCTTAAGATCAGATTTATGTGATGCAAGAGCATGAAATGTCTCAGCCGCTGAACTAAAATTATCACTGCAAATAGTGTTTCTCGATTAGTGAATACTTCATTTTAGTGGGGTTGAAATGTCGACTAAGATAGTATAAAGTGTTCTCTTTCTCATTCTCATTTACTTGGGCTAAAAAGGCTTCTACTAACTCCTCATGATCGACGATGTATAGGATGGGGGGGTTTCCTTGAGACGGAAGTAGCCAAAACTAGCAGATTTAGTAGGTAGTGCTAGATATCAACAAAACATCCTAAAAAACTTTGTCCAATGAAAATAAATGCTCTATTTTGTCAGAGCTGAAAAGGTTCTATAACATCCAGATAAATTTTAAAGGAAACTCCTAATGAACACAAGCTTGCCTTGCAGGGAGCGCAATTACATTAAACTTTTAGGAGGCTCCATCTTTATGATGGATTTAATCTTACTAGGGTCAACCATGATGCCCATATGTTGGACTATGAACCCCAAAAACTTTTCGAAAGAGGTAACCAAAGTGCACTTCAACGGGTTCATCATCAGATTGTATTTTCTAAGGAGTTCAAAAACTGTCCTTAGATCTGAAATATGGTTTTCGTTAAAATAAATCTTGACCATTATATCGTCATTGTAACATTCAACCTAGTGATGCAAAAAATCGTTGAAGATGTGCTTCATGGCATGTTGGTAGGTTGCCCTAACATTTTTCAAGCTAAAAAGCATAACTCTGTACCAGAAAATGCCTATGGGCATGGGGAACATTGTATGCTGCTTTTCTTTTGGGACCATTCAAATTTGATTGTAATCAATAAATCCATCCTTGAAGGAGAATATCTCATTTAAACTGGTGACATCTACCATCAATTCTGGTATAGGCAAAGAAAAGTCTTCTTTTGGGTAGACCTTGTTCATATCTTGAAAGTCGATGTAAATTCATATCTGTTCGTTCTTTTTTAAATTGGTATGAAGTTTGCAAGCCATGAAGCCTAAGCATCTTCCCTAATGAAGCTAGCTTTGTCCAGCTTCTTGGTTTCTGTGATAACCTTTATCTCAATCTCGGGCCGCATTCTCCGATGTGTTGGTTTAACAAGAATATAGTCAACAACACAATTGTGTTAGTCTAGGTGGACAAGTGATACACCAAAATAATATACTATTTTATGTACATATTTTATACTATTTTTGGGTGATATTACACTTTAAAGAAGGGTATTTTCTTGTTTTTTTTAGGTATATCATTTTTAGGTATTTGGAGAAAAAATGGCAAAAAGGACAAAATTTGGAGCCAAAACAGCAAATTTTGGAATTCTTGCATATAATGTGCCATTTGACAGAGGTTTGGCACATGATGCGCCAAAGATGACTTTTTGTTGATTAAGGCAGTTTGAGATAAATTTTGTGTGAATTATTAAAGGGACCCTTATTCTACACACCTGTTGGAGTAGATGCTTCGAAGGGTTCTTTTATGAAGGGATATGTCACTTAGATCAAATGACACATCTTTTGTAATCAAAAGAGTTGACTTTTGAATGGAATTTTGGAGGGAATTTTGAATTCCTTTTGAAAAGTGTCAGCCTAAAATAAAAGAGGTAGATTTCAAGGAGTTTGGAGGGGGGATGGAAAGGAAAAGAAAGTGGGGGTGGCGTGAAATGCAAGGAGAGAAGAAGAGGAGATTTTCTTCTAGGTTGTAACAGGAGAGAGAAGGTGAGAGATTTATTCTTCATTACACTTCTAAGAGAGAATTGAGCGTGCTTGTAAATAGAGAAAGCCTTGGAGAGAACTTCTAGAGATTTGATTGGGAAGGATTGTGAGACAAGCTATTTCTTTTATTTCTTTTTTTTATAAGCTTTGGCGTATCCTTCTCATGAATTATGAGTAGTCTTCTTTATCCTTCTCTCTACTTTGATATATGGTTTTCTAAAGAATTTATTTTATTTTCTATGGTTTTAAATGTCAATAATTTGTTATGATTTGAACTCCGATCTTCATTTACTTTTGGATCTGATCAATTGAAATGTTAAAATATGTTGAGAAACATATGTTCTGAAAAGGGCTATGATTTCTACAATAGGGGGAGAGTCACATTTGATTTCATGGGAGAGTATGTCATCCATGGAATTGAGTGCAAATAAATAGGAAAATATACTTTGTTGAATGCAGAATTAGAGATTTTAAGATGACAAATTAAAACCCCTAATTTGGTTCAGCTGATTGGAAACTAATGTGAGATTGTTAGCCCTCAGGGGAGGAAGTAGTAGGAGGCTCTGGAGTGGCAAATAGTATCCTCCCAGCCTAATCACAAAATTAGGGACCAAACTCTCGATTAGGTAATGTTCTTTATAGCACTCGAAAAAGGGTAAGGAATAGGATTCCTCCTATTTGGCACAAAACAGTTTTTAGGTATATTTTGAAATGATTTCAATTTCTTCACAATCCATATATTCAATGTAAAGGGGATTGATGATTTCTTAAATTTGAACTTTCCATCACAACAACAAAAACTTTATTTAATTTTTGTAAATTTTACTTTTGAAAGTTTAGCATTTAATTTAGTTTAATTTCTGTAGTCTTACATTTGCACTTTAATTAGCATTCACCTGAGTAGTTAATTTTCAAA
>NW_018251784.1:36380-46530 GCF_001263595.1 Phalaenopsis equestris | reverse complement strand
CAAATGATTTTAATTTCTTCACAATCCATAAACTCATTGCAAAGGGGAATGATGCTTTCTTAAATTTGAATCTTCCGTCAATAAAAACTTTGTTTAGTTTTCATAATTTTACTTTTGAAAGTTTAGTTTTTACTTAGTTAACTCTGTCTTTCAATTGCATTTTATATAACATTCACTTTAGTAGTTAATATTCAAACTTCGCACTTTGCTTTTATTTTTGTATGTTTAAATTATAAAATAATTTTAAGAATTTACTTATAGGTTTTTCCAACTTCCCTGTAGGATCGATATCTAGGACTCCATTAGAGCTTTTTATTACTTGAGTGATACATATACTTGCGTTGATTTTAAAGGGGATTTGATAGTTTAAAAAGAGTTTTAAAGATAAACTATTTTCATAAAAGGTATTTTTATTAAGGATAATATTGCATAGTTTTGTTATATCAGCCATGTGTATTTTGTAATATTGAAAAATATTTGTAAAATTTACACACTAAATCTACCCACATCAAGTTTTTGGCATCGTTGTCAGGAAAGTAATGAAAAATATTAGTAAGTTATTTTCTTTTATTATAAAAATATAAAAAAAAGAGTGTTTGTTATTTAGTTTTGAACATTTCCTTATTTAAGGTTTAAGTGTGTTTACTTATTTTTAATTACTTTCTTTGTTTGTTTATTTGTAGTGTAAGATCTAAAAATTTAGTACCCTACGATTCTTAGTTAGTAAGAACTATTAGAAAAATTTGAAAACAGCAAAAAGAAATAGATCATTTTAGCAAAATGACTTACAATTTGTGATGCTGAAAATGAAAATGAACATCATCAGAGACCTTTAAGAGATTATGTTAATCCTACATCGGATGAAATTCATTTAAGCATACAGAACCCTGTTATAGCTACCAATTCATTTGAGCTTAAACCTGATATTATCAAAATGGTACAAAATAATCAGTTTGGAGGAACACCAACTAAAGATCCTAATTTACACTTTGCTAGTTTTCTAGAACTGTGTGCTACATTTAAATATGATGGAGTGTCGAATGATGCTGTCAAACTTAGACTGTTTCCTTTTACAATCATCAGCTTCAGGATCTATCAGAACATGGGAAGATTTATCATAATAATTCTTATCTAAATATTTCCCACCTTCAAAAGCTGCTAAGCTTAGAAATGATATCACATCTTTTTGTAAGTTTGAAGGGGAATCAATTTATGAAGCATGGGAAAGACTTAAAGACTCCTTAGAAAGTGTCCACACCATATGTTGCTAGATTGGTTAATAATTCAAACTTTTATAATAGGTTGGTTGGATCTCTTAGATCGATAATTCACACTACTGCAGGTGGATCATTAATATCAAAACCATTCGATGAAGCATATTCATTAATTGAAGAGATGACTACTAATAATTTTCAATAGCCCTCTAAAAGGGTAAATCCAAAAAGAATAGCTAGTATTCATGAATCTAATGTAATATCTATGCAGTTTCTGCTATATCAAAGAAGATAGATCAATATGGAATGAATTATTCTCATACATCACCTGTGCTTGAGGAAAACTCATTGGGACAAATGATAGAATCTCAATCGTCTTATGAGACTTTAAATACAATAAACAATCATTCTAATTATCATTATGCTAATTATTATAATCCTGGTTGGAAGAATCATCCGAACTTTAGTTGGAGTAACCATAATTCTAATGCTGCAAATCTGCAATGGGGAAAAAATAGTGCGGACCCATTGGGAAACTCCAACAATTTAATAATTTGTAGAGTAAGGAGAAAAAATTATTAATGGAAGAATTGATAATGCAAATGGGAAGTCAATTATAAAGTCAAGGAGCTACAATTAGAAACATGGAAAATCAATTGGGATGTATTGCTATTACACTTAGCAATAGACCTCCAAGAACATTGCTTAATAACGTTGACATTGCTTAATAGCGTTGAAGTAAATCTTAAAGATCAAAACAAAGAGCAAATTAAAGCTTTTCAAGAAAGTAGTGGAAAAGAATTAGAAAATAGAGTTCAACAAGAAGTTAAAATTGAAAAAGATGAGGTGAAAAATGAAAAGTACAGTGAATATTTTCATTTTGAAGCAGAAAGTCCTATTAAACAAATGAAAATCACTGTAGAAAGACCACCACCTCCATTTCCTCAAGAATTGAAGAAAAAAATAGAGACAACCAATTTTTTAAATTTTTGAGAATTTTAAGGAAACTAACAATAAACATTCCATTTGTTGAGGCTTTGGAACAAATGTCAAGCTATGTGAAGTTCTTGAAGGATATATTTAATAAGAAAAAGAGGTTTATAGATAATGAGACTATTGCACTCAGTGAAGAGTGTAGCACTATAATTCAGAAAAAGCTTCCTGAAAAACTTAAAGATCCTAGAAGTTTTACAATTCCTTGTGCAATTGGCGAACGATTTTATAGAAAAGCTTTTTATGATTTAAAAGTCAGTATTAACCTTATGCCGTTATCAATTTTTAGAAGGCTGGGCTTATAAGGTTGGGCTTGAGAGATATTTCACCTACTACTATAACTCTTCAGTTAGTTGGTCGTTCATTTACGTGTCTTAAAGGAGTTATAGAAGATGTTTTAGTAAAGGTTGATAAATTTATCTTTCCTGTTGACTTTATTGTATTAGATATAGAGAAATATAAAGAAATTCCTACCATTTCTAGCCACTAGAAGAGTTTTGATAGATGTGTAGAAAGGAGAACTAACTATGAGAGTTAGTGATCAAGAGACTACATTTAATATTGTAAAATCAATGAGATACTCTGCAAAAGAGCAAGATATTGAATGCTTCAGAATAGATATTAACAAGTATTTAAGCCATGAATATTTTAAGAAGACTTTTGAAAGAGAATTTGAAAAGGAATATATAGAATATTAAAATGGGGATAAAATTCAAGGAATCCATGGAAGTGAGTAAAGAGGATTTGGATTATGTTTAGGAAAAATTTGAAATGTTAGATCCTACAGAAAGTAACAAGAATTTGATTTCATCTGTTGAGAAACCTCCTGAACTAGAACTGAAAACACTTCCTACGCATTTGAAGTATGCATATTTAGGAGATTTATCTACATTACTTGTTATAGTATCCTCAAAATTAACTGATAAGAAAGAACAACTGTTGTTGGAAACTTTAAAAAGATATAAGAAAGCTTTTGGATGGACATTAGCAGATATTAAGGAAATCAATCCTTCAATTTGTATGTATAGAATTTTATTAGAAGATCAACATGAACCAAGAGCTGGTCCTCACAGGAGATTAAATCCTATGATGAAAGAAGTTGTGAAGCAAGAAATTTTAAAATGGTTAGATGTTGGAATAATATATCCTATTTTATAAAGTGCCTGGGTAAGTCCAATTCACTGTGTTCCAAAGAAAGAAGGTGTGACTGTAGTGACAAATGAGCATAACGAATTAATATCAACAAGAGAAGTCATTGGTTGGAGAATCTGCACAGATTATAAAAAATTAAATTTTGCCATCAGGAAGGATCATTTTCCTTTATCTTTCTTGGACCAGATGTTAGATAGGCTGGCTAGGCACAAATATTTTTGTTTTCTAGATGGATATACTGATTATCATCAAATATCTATTGCTTCATAGAATAAAAAAAACAACATTTACTAGTCCTTATGGAACATTTGCCTTTCGACAAATGCCCTTTGGATTATGTAATGCACCTACAACATTTCAAAGATTTATGATGTCAATTTTCAGTGATTTGATTAAAAAGGGATTGAAGTCTTTATGGATTAATTTTCTGTATTTTGAACTTCATTCAAAATATGTTTAAATCATTTAGAGAAATTTTTGAAACATTGTGAAAAGACTAAGCTCGTATTGAACTAGGAAAAATGTTAATTCATGGTTGCAGGAAGAATTGTGCGTGGACATAAAATTTTAGAAAATGCCATGAAAGTAGATCCAACAAAAATACATGTTATATCAAACCTACCTCCACCTACTACAGTAAGAGGAGTTAGGAGCTTTTTAGGACATGCTAGATTTTACAAGAGATATATTAAAGATTTTTCAAAAATTACTAAACCTTTATGCCAACTTCTGGAAAAAAGATATAAAATTTGACTTTAAATAAGATTGCCTTAAAGCCTTTGAATCTTTAAAAAAAATTGATCACTGCTCCTATAATTGTTTCACCTTATTGGGAGAAACCTTTTGAATTAATGTGTGATGCAAGTGATTATGCTATTGGAGTTGTTTTAGGGAAGAGATATGATAAGATTTTTAAAGTCATATACTATGCTAATAAGACTCTTAATGATGCTCAGATTAATTACAACACCACTGAAAGAGAGTTATTAGCCATTATGTATGCTTTTGATAAGCTTAGATCATATCTGATTGAAGCTAAATGTGTTGTGCATACTTACCATTCGGCTATTAAATATTTGATGTAAAAGAAGGATGTTAAACCAAGATTAATTCGATGGGTACTTCTGATGCAAGAGTTTGATTTTGTAATAGTTTATAGAAAAGGGACTGATAACTAAATTGTTGATCATTTATCTAAGCTAGTACATGAAGAACTACTTGATTTAGAAAAAGAAATTAATGAAACTTTTCGTAATGAACAACTTTATGCTCTAAAAGGATGGGAAATACCTTGGTAAAGTTTTAGTAATGAGATGATGTGTGCCTTATAAAGAAATTCAAAAAATTATTCAGAAGTGTCATGATTATGAATTTTGAGGTCATTTTGGAAATGATGGAACTATTCATAAAATTTTGCAATCTGATGGATTTTATTGGCCTAATCTATTTAGAGATGTTATTATATATATATAAACATGTGACCGGTGTCAGAGAGTAGGTAATATTTCAAAAATAAATGAAATGCCTTTAAATTTTAATTTGAAAATTTAAATTTTTTATGCATGGGGATTAGATTTTATGATCCATTTATACCTTCATTCAAAAATATATATATTGATTGTAGTGGATTAAGTTTCAAAATGAATTGAAGCAATCACTTTACTTAGATGTGATGCTCTGAGTGTTTCAAAATTTTTAATTAAAAATATTTTTATAAGTTATGGAATGCCAAGAGTAATCATTACTGATGAAGGATCTCATTTTAGGAATGCAACAATTGCAAGATTGGTGGAAAAATATAATATAAAACATAAAATTGTAACTGTTTATCATTCCCAGACTAGTGGTTTAGCAGAAGTATATAATCATGAAATTAAGAGAATTTTGGAAAAATGTGTTAATCCTAATAAATGGTATGGTCTATTAGATTAGATATGGCATTATGGGCATACATGCCTACTTATAGACACCTATAGGAATGTCCCCACATAGAGTAAATATTGGGAAGACTTATCACTTGCCAGTTGAATTAGAGCATAAAGCTTATTGGTCTATAAAAGAATTCAATTTCAATTTAAAAGAAGCTGGTGAGAAAGATTATTGTAATTGAATGAGATTGAAGAAATTAGGAATGAATCTTACGATAATGCGAGGATTTATAAGGAAGAGATGAAAGAATGACATGATCAGAAGATAATAAAAAGTGAATTTGAACCTGAAAAGAAAGTTTTATTATACAATACAAGATTGAAATTATTTTCTTGAAAATTGAAGTCCAACTGGAAAGGGACACTCAGATTTATAAAAGTCTATCCCTATGGAGTAGTTAATATTGAAGACCCCAGACTGGAAAAATGTTTAAAGTGAATGGGCACAGAAAGAAATAATATTTTGATGGTCAAAGACCAGCTTTTAAAGAAACTATAATAGGCTGGGAATGTCGAGCTGACGATATTAAACTAAGCGCTTTGTGGGAGGCAACCCATATGAATCGTTATTTAGTTTGCTTTTGAGTTTTTTGTGTTTGAAATATTTTACGTATATTTATGTTTAGGTTTTTATGAAGTCTGTGTATTTGAGAAAAATATTTAGAATCACATCTATTTGCCTAATTTTATGGAAAAATTGAGAATTTATTGGATCGAAATTGAAATAGTGTTGTTTTTGGAACTGACGCATGATGCGCTAGATTGGCGTACGATGCACTAGATTGGCGCATGATGCTTCGAATTCCAGAGAGCTGGCACATGATGCTCTGCCGCGTCAAAAATGACTTATACATTTCAAAAGGCAGTTTTTGGTGATTCTTCTCTTATAACTCCTAAAAACTGAATCTTGAGTCTATTTTAAGGGGGAAAATGATGGAAAAGCCACTAAATTTCAAATCCAATGGCTTCCCACTCCAAAAATACTACGAGATTTGGAATTTTTAGCATGAGAAAATTTGTTAGTTTCGATGCCCAGAAATTACATGATCGAGTTTTAGTGAAGAAGACACTAATCAAAGAAAGGAGATTTGTGAATCGAGGATTCAACTCATCGAATACTCGAGTGGAAGAGATTATTGTGCAAAGGAGCTGGGAAGTGCTTTGCTACACCACTGCCGCAGCAGTCATCCTTGTGGTGAAAGAGTTTTATGCAAATCTTCATGGGATCAACCAAGGAACAGTCCATGTGCAAGGTAGGTTTGTGCATTTCACTCCTTCAAGAATAAACGAGATGTTTATGATTGAGAATGTGCCTATTTGCCATTATGCAAATTTTACCTCTACAAGAGACAATATGAATGAAATCTACCTGTACCTTACGGATGAAGATGTGAATTGGGAGGCCAAAGATGATGGGAATGTAAGTTTTTCCTCATCATTTTTAAATCCTACTTCAAAGGCATGACACTTCTTTATTGCATCAAAATTATTGCCCACCATGAAGATCAGTAAGGTAACTAAGGAGAGCGCTGTTTTAAATTACTGTATTCAAACCAGAAAACCTGTTGATATTAGAGCCATAATTATAAAATCAATTTTGGGTTTGATTGTGAATGGATCTGCAACTGGACTTGAACATCCATCAACTGTTTTCCTACTATGCACTCAATCGAAGTACCTTATGAAAGTTGGGAAAAAGTGTTTCTTCCTTAGAAGCCGATGGATCATGAAGTCTATTGCAACTGTATTGGAATGAGAGATGAAAATGATATGAATGTGATGATGGATCAAGGATCTTAAAATTCATAACCTCTTTAGCCTTACTATAATTAAAATGCACTTTTGAAGGGAATCAAGAAGATAAAAAAGTGGTGCAGAATCTTATGCATGTGATTGTGAATATTTCTGAAATGTTAGATCATCAAGATTGGAGACTAAAGGAACATTTTGAACATACTGGGTATATTGAAGATGGTTTGGTACATATGTTCAAGAAACATTCTTGGATTGGAGAGGATGCAACTGATGAGTTTCCATATATGTATGTGCACTACCAATCGATGAATATCAGCAGAGGAGAGTTCAACATGATATTGATTTTAAGAATGCTATGGTGAAACATCTTAGGGGAGAGCCCAATGTGGAATTTCCTCCTTGTCCCAATTTCACTCCCTATGCTCCTATTCATGATGAAAATGAGAAAGAAGAATAAGGAGAAGATGATGATGACGAGGAAGGAGAAGAAAACTGATACTTTTAATAGTCTAGTGTAGTTTGTTTTTGTGTTTGTTTGTTATTTGTGATTAAAATGTGTTGTAATTTCATTTGAGAATTGTTGTAGTAAAAATTTTCATGTTATGTTGTGGACATAATTGTAATAGTGAATGTAGAATTTTACTTTTTATGCATTTTTAGTATTTTCAATTTTATTTTTCAGTTTTTGTATTTCTTTTTTTAATTCTCAGCAAATTCTTTAGAATATATTATGTTTCATTTAATGCTTTAAAGCCTGTATGTTTTTAAAGTTAGTACCTGCAATATATCAGAACCCAATTTCATAATCAGAAATACTCTACAGGTCAGTTTTTATTTTCATGCATTTATTATTTTTATTCACCTACTAAAATTTTGTACTAAAACATTTTTAAAATTACTTAAAAACTTAAGTTTGGGGGGAAGAAGAATTTCTTTTGACATGAAGTAAACTAAATTTTATTTGTCCTCAATTAACTCCATTTTTAAAATTAATTTAACATGACATGTGGATATTAAGATTTAAATTTAAATGACTATACTTATGTTTATAAGTATTATGGTAAATTTAGGTAAAAAGTTTTTAATAATGAAGGTCAATTCTAAAGTTAAATATATTTGGTATGATAGGATAAGACTATGCTTTTCTATTAAAAGTAAAGGAAGTTGTATTTTTGAAGTATTAAGAATTTTAGAGTTTCATGTAAGATAAAAGAATGACTTTATGAAAAACCATAAACCAATATGAATTTATAAAATAAAGAAAGGTATGGAGTTTTGAATTTAAGAAGAGGATAGTGAAGTTCAAAACTATTAAATTTTATCTAAATATAGCAATCCTACTTAAGAAAAAAGAAAAAGAAAAAAGAAAAAAGAAAAGAAAAGAAAAATAAGTGAGAAGAAGCTTGAGGAAAAATTGGATTCACTTAAATCAACTTAAGGAAGAAGCTTTATTACATTTTCTAAACTTGTATTAGAGTATTAGTAGCATTCCTAGTAAAGTCTTCATGAAGTTCTTTTTCATATGAATATTCTAAATGTCCTTAATATGACAAATTGCAATTTTTTTTGAAATGAATAGGGATTCAGAAATCTTAAATTTGATTACTAAGTATTCCTAGACTTAGAATTTGAATCTAAGTTATTAAAGGGGTTTCTTAAAATTTGTTATTCTAATAATTAAAATAAATTATAGAACTTGTAAGTAAATCTCTATCCTAAGTCATAAGCTTTTATGTAAAAAAGTGTCACTTGAGGACAAGTAACATTTAAGTTTGGGGGATTTTGATACACAAAAATAATAAATTGTTTTAAGTCATATTTTATGGTTATTTTTTGTGATACTGCACTTTAAATAATGATATTTTCATATTTTTGTTGCAAGTATATCATTTTTAGGTATTTGGAGCAAAAATGGCAAAAAGGGCATTATTTTGAGCAAAAAATAACAAAATTTGAAATTATAGCGCATGATGCACAAGATTGGAGCATGTTGCGCCATTTGATAGAGGCTTGGCGCATGATGCACCAAAGATGACTTTTTGCGGATTAAGGCGGTTTGAGACAAATTTTGCATGAATTTTCAAAGGGACTCTTGCTCTACACACCTATTCAATTAATTCAATGCATCTAGACACTTTGGAAGGTTTTGGATCAAATGACACATTTTTTAATTCAAAAGAGTTAACTTCTGGGGAGAATTTTGAATTCCTTTTGAGAAGAGGCAACCCAAAATGAGGTTTTTAATGTGATATTCAATATATAAGAAAACATCCTTATCCTTGTCAAGAAATTATAGTGAATGCATAAAGTGAATCAGTTCAATTTATATTGTGCCAAATAGGAACATATCTATTCTTTACCCTTTGGTTCAACCATAAAGAACATTGACTAATTGCACGCTTGTTTACTGAATCTACGACGAGGCTGAGCTCTCACTTCGGAGCTCCCACGTTCCCCTCGCCTGAGGGCTAACATCTACACTTCAACACCCAAACAATAGGATCAAATTGGGGATTTTAGTCTGTCACTCTAAAATCTCCAATTCTACGCCCGATAATTTTTTCCCTATTTTTTTGCACGCAACTTCCAAGGGCTTTGACCTCCCTAAATCTTGGATGTAATCCTCACTTTAGTTGTAAAACTCAATATATTTTAACAAATCAATTGACTAGATTGAAAGTAAATTAAGATCGAAGTGAAAAGATCATCACAACTTCTTTAACATTCTCATGGCTCAACCAATTCAAATTACCATTTGATAAAATCTCAAGGCAAGGAGAAAGACAGAGAAAACTACTCAGAACTCATGGAGAAGATACAAAAAACTTAGAACTTATATATAAAAGCAAAGTCATACAAACTTTAATAAGTAAATACCACTTATCTCTAATTCCTTCCCAAGCAAACTCTTTGAAGATCCTCTGAATCTCTTCCTTTCTTTACAACACACAGAATTCTCATTCGAAGCGGCAAGGAGGAAGAAATCTCTCACTTTCCTTCCACTCTTACAATCTCTCGAAGAATTCCTAAAAATACTAACCTTAAATTACACTCTTTACACTCTAATGGACACACGTAGACACCCCCCTCTTGGCCTCTAAATAGCTT
>NW_018251784.1:34462-36336 GCF_001263595.1 Phalaenopsis equestris | reverse complement strand
GCGCCGTCGGCGGGCCTTCTAAGTGAATTAATTATAGAGTCTCGGGCAAATCTCGTCGTCGGCGCCGTTGGGCTCCTCGTCGGTGCCCTTGTTCAAATATTCACATTTTCAAATCTTCACATTTTGGTCCTTTTAGCTCCAAATTCGCTCCTTTTTGCATCTTTTTGCTCCAATGACCCTAATTCATCATTCCTGCAACAAAATATCAAAAGTAGTTTTCTTTAAAGTGCAATATCATAAAAAATTGTATAAAATAGGTATAAAAATCTCAACATATTTTTCTTTGGTCACATGGCTTGTTGGCACTTTTTTTGCCCAAAATCACCAAATTACCAAAATATCCCTACAACCCTAATCTTTGCCAAAAAATCCCAAAATTACCCAAAATACCCAAATTTGTCAAAAAATCATCTCAAATCTCTCACCACTACCTAAACTAACAAAAATTCACCAAAATTATTAAATTTCCAAAATACCCCCCCAAAAATTGCCAAAATTACCAAAATGCCCCCTCATGACCCAAAAATTTCAAAAATTCCAAAATCATCCCAAATATTCCCAATTTAAATTTCTTATCATCAATTTGACCCAATTTGACCAAATTAATCCAAGTTGACCAAAAGCCCCAATCTGCCCTTAAAGACCCAAATGCCCCCAAATTAACCCCAATTTTGGCTCAATCGACCCCAATCTTGCCCAATTTCAATTCCAAATCAAAATTCAACATCCCAAATCCTAATCTAAACAAAATTCAAGCCCAATTTCACCCAAATCAAAAAGCCCCAATTTTGATCATATGCCTAAATTCCCCAAATTAACCTCCCAATTCAATTCAAAATCACTTGAAATTCTTACAAAGCTTTCATGACATATTCCTACACCAAACTCGACATTCAATTAGCCCAACTTTTAGCCCAAATTCAATTTCAATTTTAAAAGCCAAAATCCTTAAGTCATTCTAAAAAGCCCAAATTCAATTAAAAGCCCCCATGATGAATTTTATCCCCTCATCCGTTCAATTAAAATCACTCATAAAGTTCTAAATCCAAAATCAAATCATTCTAAATCAAGAATTTTTCCAAAATCCACTAAAATATCTTATAAATTCAAAAAAATCCCTCCTCATGAAAGTTGACCAAGTCAAAGGTAAATCATGAAGCCACCTCCAAGCCATATGCATGTCATATGAGTCATGCCACATCACCAAACTATTAGTGGCAAGAGGCCAAGCTACTTTCAAGCCCCCTTAAGATTCTTTTAACCCTTTTAATAACACACTTAAACCCATGATTAGCCAAAATCCTTTGGATGGAGACCTCTTCACACCATTTTCAGTTGAGCCACCTGATCTTGGTCAGCCATGGGGAGTCACCCAAGCCATTTCCATGAGGCTAAACCCAAGATTGGCCCAACTTAGCCTAAAACCCTTTCCACTTCAATTAATTACCCCTACCCATGCACAGACCCAATTGGCTTCCAATTTGCCCACCACTAACCATACTCAGTGGGATGGTGACCGAGCTTGGCCGGACGAGCATCTAGGCTGCCTGAAAAGCCACACCCAAGTGTTCCCCCATGACTAAAACTCAAAATTAAACCCATCCAAGTTGCCTCATCCTAATTGGATTTTTGCACATTGTTGACATCCACATAAGCAACCTAAAGCACCACCAATTGCCCCTGGTGGCCTCTCCTTCCCCCTCAATTTAAACCCACCCTCCATGGCCAAACTAAGAGAGCTTGAAATCCCTTAGAGAGATGTTGACCTCACTTTTGGTTGAGGTTTAGTTTTTTCTCTTTAGTAGCTTAAGGTCTAGCCATAAGACTTCCCTATTGACTATTCTTAGAAAACTAGAAAAGGCACCCTCACCACT
>NW_018251784.1:32079-34452 GCF_001263595.1 Phalaenopsis equestris | reverse complement strand
CTACTCAACTTGAAGTTCCACATGTTGGTCTCAACCTCTAAATACTTAGTAGGTGGGGTCACTATGGGGGAAACTCAAGATGAGTCACCCTTAGGACTGCTGGACCTTAGGGTTAACCCTGGGTGTTGATCTGGAGCTAAGGCACTCACTACACTTATCTGCACTCACAATCACTCAAAACCCTAAACTCAAATTTTTAGCCTAGATCCCTTGATCTTTTTGGGATACACATGTAGATGGTCCTCTAAACCTACCAGCCCTAGGGCTATGGTTTGGCTAAGACCACTATGTACATGACCCAAAATTTGGTTTCCATTGGTCCATGGCTTGTTGATGATTATTGGTACCTCAACTCTGCCAAAATACCTATCTTGGTCTTTTGCCCCTAAAACACCCCCCCCAAAATTACCAAAATACCTCTCCATAATCCAAAATCTCAAAAATTCCAAAAATTCCCAGAAAATCCCAATAAATCCCAAATATTTTCAATTTTATTTCTCTCAACTACCACATGACTCCTCACCAAATTGAACCCATAGCCTAGTCAATTGGCCTCAATTAATGTTGAAAAATATTTATAACATTCCTATACATCAAAAGAAATCATCAATTGTACTTGGTGAAGTCTCAAACCAATTTGATTTTGGCCTAAATCCAAAATTCCTAAATTTAGCCCCAAATTGGCTAAGTCCCCAAATTTCACCCAATTGATTGCCTTAACCCCCAAATTGGCATCCAATTCATGTTGAAAACTCTTCATATGGTCCCCATTGACCATTTACAATAATCAATTTGGACTTAGTCCAAGGCTAACCCAAGCTAGACCCAAGCCTAGCCCAACATGACCAAATTGACTAAAATTCAAAATTCCCAATTGATCCTTCAATTAAGCTCAAAACCACTTCCATCCTTCACCAAAGTTGTTCCTTATGATAATCTACACCAAATGAAAAATTTATTGGTGCCAATTGACATGGCTAGCCTAGAACAAACTAAAAATTTGGTCATTTGCACCCACTTAGACCCATGCACTAAATGTGACCTAACCACCCTAAAGTCACCAAATTAACTCCATCACAGCCATTAGTTGGACTTTTTACATGAAGATCATTTTATGGATTACAATGCCCTATATTATTTTCATTTAGCTTGAAGCTGTTTAGATTACAATGGCCTATATGATGTTAGAAAGTAAGTGTTATCCAAGAAAATATGTAAGTTTAGGTGTCTAATATGTTAAGACAATAATTATGTGATTTAGGTGTCTAATATGTTGAGACAATAATTATGTGGTATTTATGTAAATGCCCTAAGTTATATCAACTTTTGAAGTATTCAAAATAGAGAATTAATTTTAAGCTTCTAAAATATATGTTTCTAAATTTTTATATGTATAGGTGAATTTCTATATGTATACATTGATATATAGATAAAGATAAATTTTAAACCTATATGTTTTCAAAATTACAAAATATTTTTTAAAAATTTTCTATAAAAAGAATATTAAAACCGATATATTTCATTTAATTAATCAAGAAATAATATTTTTCTGAATTTTATGTATATTACACTCATATTTATACAAATAAATCAAAAATTAAAAGCAGTTTTAACGAAACAACATTTTTCCCGCAGCTGCTTCCCCACAACTGCTTCCTGGGGCAGCGCAGCTGCAGCTGAAAAGCTGAGAATATGCAGTTGCGCCAAACAGAGCCTTAGTGACCAGTACAAACACCATGAAACCACCTAAATCAAGCCATGGACCAAAGGTCCCCCAAACCAAGGGATATTATTTCCAAAAAAGCACGTGCTTAAGATATCCTTACCAAAATTAGGTATTATTGCACTAAATTGCTGTGACATATTCCCCTGGGTTCCCTGCGCTCCTAGCCACCTCCACCTGGCTGGTCGGCAAGCCTATTGACCGGAAAAGCTCAAAACCGAGAGCCACTCCCATGGAGCTTCACCCAAATCAAACCTAGAGGCCAACTCATCCAAATCAAACTATGGAGCTCCTCTACCCTCCACCTAAGCACCACATTACACCTCCTAATTGGCCATGATAACCACCATAATCCCATTTTTATAAAAGGTCACCTCCATGGCCGTTAAATTAAGTGCTGAAATTTCCTTAGTGAGACCTCTCCAAGCTTCACACAGAGCTTCCCTAAGATCTCTTCAGTGCATTCCAACCATTTTCCCTCACCAATTCTCATTATTGGAGCTCAATTTTGAGCTTGGAACCTTGCCAAAAACCAGAACAGAACACAATACACCTCCACAGTCCACCCAAACTCAAATTAACTCTACCCACACCTTCACAATAGTGAAAGAAGTTAAAGCCCCATAAAATCCCCCTTCCACAGAGCCTCT
>NW_018251784.1:0-28908 GCF_001263595.1 Phalaenopsis equestris | reverse complement strand
CATCCCCTAGTTCTTCCTCCTTTGGATTCTACAATAAAATGTTCCAAATTTGAACCAATCCCCTTTCACACCTCTACGTCCGATTTCATTGAAAAGTCCTACCCTTTGAAACTCCTTGAAGATAATGTTTCTTGATTTTTATCGATAGTCGTCTTAGATGACTTTGGTAATTTAAGATGTAATTAACTATAGGGGCTTGCCCTTATAGGAAGCATGTCTGAACCCAACTTAATATAAACCATATTTAATCCCTTATATTAAATAGGGGAAACTTGTCGGCAAATACAAAGGTTTCGCAGACCAGACGGATATCATACTTTCCTTAGTTTATTTGATCGAGACTCGTCCTCAAGTCTTGTGTTTATCCTTTGGGATAGATACAGGGTTTGAGGTATAGTGCTCCTTCATTTAAACTATGAAAAATATGGGGTCAGTTTGATTTTATACTTCAACGTCTTTCCGAAGCGGGTGACGGGATTTTAATTCCGGCAGCTGACAACTTCTTACGGTTAACTCCCCTCCAACTAAAAATAGCATCGACAAGAGACACTGTCAAATTGTATCCAGAGCTTCCTCAAGATCTCTTGAGTTCAACCCAACCATCCTTAACCACTTAAATCCACAGCTCGAGCTCAATTTTGGAGCTCAATCCCTAGGCCAAAATAGGACACCCCAAATACTCCACCAAATTCAAATTAATTGCACCCACACCATCCCCTCAATGAGAGAAGAAGATCCCCCATAGAAGCCCCACCACCAGAGTACCCTATGGTGGACTTTGATACACACCCCAAACCGGCCTTGGTCAAAATCATACCTAGGCATTTCACCACGGCTTGAGGCTTCATCTAGCAGCTCTTTGGACTCGAGGTAAGCTTTTGTAAGCACCCAATCAAGGCCACACCTCTTGGGCAAAGGTATTGAACTCTCCCCTCAAATTGAGCTTCATTTGATTCTCCATGCTTATAGACTTGATTTAAGGCTTGATCAACCGTATGAATATGTTCTCCTATTCAAGACGAGTATATGGGAACAAACCACACTTAATTTCGTTGAGTATCGAGAGAGATATTAAGCCTAGAAGTTGGACGATTCTCGGGCTAGGGATTTAGGGATGATGAACGGATGTCGTCTGTTTCAGCGTGTATGGAGCGGACGGTCGTGATGGAGCCGGACGAAGGAGTGGAGCATGAATCGCGGGACGAGTCAGCGCTGAGGTGTCATCGTGGGATTTCGTGGCCCTGCGTCACATAAGTAGGAAAATAAGGATTTTTTTATTTGAATAAAATGTCAGAACTTCAAAAATTCATAACTTTGTATATAAAAATCATAAAAATAAAATAAAAATACTTTCTTGCTCAGTGAACAAAGAAAAATAATGTGGAAATAGTTTCATTTTTTTATGCATGTGTTATTTTTAATTAATTGAATTGTGTTTTCTTTATTTTCATTCTCCATATGCATGGACATTTCACCATGACATGATTTTTGGGTCTTTGATTCTACATTTTATGAGGATGCTTTCTCTGATTTTTCCAAGGTTAGGGGAAGTCTCTAGGAATAGATATCTAATTTTCAAATAAATAGTCCATGTTTTGATATAAAATCCATAATAACTAAAATATTCATCATAAAAATACAAAACTTATTTTAGTAGGTCCACTGTGGTTAGAGGACCCCAGAAAAAATATAAACTTGATTTAAATCATTTAAAAAACCCTAATTGTCACCAACCCTAAGAATAAAAAGAAAATTAATTTGGAGTGACTATAAATGTAAATGACAAAAAAACTATTCCACACTATAACTCAATGTTAAAGGAGCTTTCCATAAAAATTTCAAGTCAATTGGAGTTAATGTGACCACTCAAATGGATTAATTAAGTGAAATCACATTTTTGGCATTAAAATAATTCTATAATTAAAATAAGACTCAAAAAATTATAAAATTGGTTTTGGGAGCATATTATGACCAGAAGAACCTATGAAAATTAAAATTTGAATTAAAATAAAATTTTTATTTTAAGTTATTTTTTAGCATTTAAATAATTAAAAAAATAATTAAAAAACCATAAAAACTGTAAAATGGTAAAAAAAATACTAAAATGTCACATTTATCTTTTTGATCAAATAGGACTAATTAAAATAATTTTCCTAATTTTCTAAGTCAAAATATTATTTTTATAAGCTTAAAAACAAATTTTTCTCTAATTTCTCACTAAAATAATTCCAATAATTAAAATATAAGCCACAAAAATATGAGATTTGTTTATTTGGGCTTTTTAGACTTAGAGAGATTTAATAAAAATATAAAATTTAATTTTCCACTTAACTAGTTTTTTATATTTAATTAATGCTCAAAACAAACAAATAATTCTAATAATTAAATTAAATCTCTAAAAATCATAAAAATTGGTCCAAGTGGTCCTCTGACCTAGGTAAACTCCTAATAATTTTCTTAAGTATAGAGGTTGTATTTTAATTAATTTATTAAATTTTCATTGAAAATGTTTTTTTTTGCATTAAAAATAATTATAAATTTAAGTAAAATTTTGAAAAATCACATTTTATCCTCTGATGTTTTAATTAACCCATAAGTGAGGTAACATAAAACTTTCAAGTCATTTTACTCTAATTTAATGAATTATGGGGCATTAAGGCTTTAGGGGCAAAATTGTAATTTTGGAATTTAAGGTTTAACCAAAGAGCTAAATGGGCAACAAATCATCTTAATTGATATGTTTGTATGACTGAAATATGGAAGAGATAAATGGTAGTAACCAATCTCTCTTTGATCTTCTAAATGATAAATTTATAATTTTTTAGAATTAATAAAATTTAAAAGAATGTTTAAATAAAAAGATACTAAAATAAAGGGTTTGATTTTGAAAGATCATAACTCATTGAGTTTTTTTAAAACCCCCCAACTAATGGTTTTAGATGATTTATAATTCATGATAGGGATTAAGAATATAAATATTGAAAACCATTTTTCTTATAATTATAAATCTACCCATTAAATCTTAAGGGCTTAGTAGTGAGCTAGGCTTAATCAAAATTTTGTCTGATGAGGTTTAGAAAATAATTGATGATTAACTTAAAACCTTTCAAAATACTACAAGCCCATTCTTTAAAATCAAATTAACCAAATTCCTTAATTAAGTCAAGATTGCCCCCAAGGGTCTTTATCTATATAATTCATAAGTGAGATATCAAGTGACGATTATCCCATTTAAGAGAAAATCAAAACATCATAATTCACTGAGCATAAGGGTATTAACTGGATGAATTATATAGTAAACATAATAAGACCAAAACGAACTCAAGCTAATTTCGGGAACTATGAGATGTTCAGGGTATTATCCGAGACTTCTTCATAATCCTTTAGAAATCTTGAAGGCCATATAGACTTTATATGAATTGCTTAATAGAATCATCCTCAAAATTTAGAACCACCAAAATTTGACATAGGACCTAGTAGACACACCTCAAACTTGTATTTTCTACTTTCTTTATAAGCATGTCTTAATTCCTGCGAAAATTAATTTCACAAATATCACGAAACAAAAGTTGCAACTAAATTAAGACGTCTCTATCAAATGATCGGGAATCCTTCGGAGGAGGTAACCTACGGTTGCTAGTAACCTACGGTTGCTAACGAGATCGGTTGCTAACGAGATTTCCTACGGTTTAAATGAAAGTATGGAACTCATTAAGTTGAGTTTAGTAATTTCATTTGGACTAAGTGAATCTGAAAGAAATTGGTGGTACTAGAAGGAGGGAACTGTAGGAACCTAACCGGTGTCGCTCTGATCAACTTGAAGATCCCCCAAAATATTTAAATAACCATAACCTTAAGAACATTTGATTTGACATCAGGACTTCTTGACACATTAGAAAACTTAAACTCACCACGATGAGGAGCTTGGAGCTAGCATTGTGGGCAGCACGGCCATCTTCAACAACAAAACATGTCTGCGCCAACTAAACCATTCCTTAGAATTAAACCATAAATCCATAGGAATTCGAGATTGTTTGTTTATGCAAACATAAATCCTCAACTTTTCTTTAGGCCTTTGTATAGTTCTGCTATACAATTTAATCCCTAACCTGCTTCAGGATTTTGAGGCTGTCCTCTGTCACGGCCTAAATCCTCACATCTTCCAAGCTATTTGTGTGATTTTTTCACACGAATATAAACTCTAACAAATAAAATTTGCAGGATGAAACATTTAAATATTTCTTCTCTAAATTTAAGTCAAATCATATGATAGCTTGGGAAGTCGTCGAGGTTCTCCTCTGGATCTATGATATCCCCTTGTTCTTCCTCCTTTGGTTCCCATAATAAAATTTTCCGAACTTAAGTCATTCTCCTTTCACATCTCTTCGTCTGATCCTGTTAAAAGTCCTATTCTTTCGAATTCCTTGAAGATAATATCCCCCTGAGTTTTATCGAGAGTTTTCTTAGGTGACTCTGGTTATCTAAGATGTAATTAACTATAGGGGTTTGCCCTTATAACAAGCATTTCCGAACCCAGCTTAATATAAATCCTATTTAATTCTTCGTATAAAATAAGGGAAATTTTTGGTCAACATAAAATGGTTTTCGCAGACTTAATGGATGTCATACAATCTTTAGTTCATTTAATCGAGTCTTACCAGTAAGTAATATACTTATCCCTCGGGATAGGTGCACTACTTGCAGTATTAGGCTCCTTTATTTAAACTATTAGGAATATGAGATCGGTTCGGTCTTGTATTTTCAAAAATTTAAAATACTATTTTTTTATAAATTACATATGTATTAAATTAAATTAAAATGGGTGTTAAGTTGCCCATCCTAGCAGCCGACAACTTAACAACTCTCTACTTTTTAGTGCCAACAGTAGACATCAACATTGAATGTAAAAAAGTAAATTTAGAGAAGAAATAAGCCATTTAAGTAAGAAATAAGGCTAGTCATCGCAATGCTAGTAAGTTTGATCCTCATAGTGGTGCAGAAGATTGTCAACGTTGGATTTATGAGGAAATACAATAATTGAAACGAGTTTCCAATGTAAATATGTTATAGAAGGCCAACCAGAAAAGATGGAAGTGCATAATTTTTAAATAATAAAAAATAAAAGTATCTTAAGGGAAATTAACCATTGTCTCATTTGAATGCCTTCGTCAACTTTGTATTTGGTTACAATATTATAGTCTTTTAGTCACCTTTTTAGGTTATCATAGAATGCACCCAATCAATTTGGAGAAGACCTTAACCATCAGTAGGAGGTTGCGTTATAATAATACCATGTCATTTGAACTCAAGAAAGCATGGGCATCTTACCTGAGGATAATGGATCCAATCTTCAATGAGCAAAATCAAAGAAAATTGAAAGTCTATATAGATATGGCTTGGTCGTACATAATAGAATCTCTCAATAGCCCATAATTGATTTGAAGGAGACCTTCTCCACTTTTAAAAAATTCAAAATGAAGAACATGTCAAACTCTTATCAAATGCATGTCTGTTTGCACTACATTTTCAACATCGCATATCTCTTTTGCCTTGAGTATCAATTTATCATTGGTAATTTCTCTCAATTTCGAACAAATTGAAAGTTATTAACTAGTAATGGATTACAAGTCTATCTTGTATACTACAAAATTAGCAATATTATACTTTGTTTATGTACTGTTGATGAAATTATATTATATATGTCCAATTATATATTGTCGACCTTAATCATTTCTCATAAATTAGGGGTTATAAGTCTAGCTTAAATATGAGAAATCTATTATCTCAAAAAAAAAATCACATCAGCTAAATCATAGTTTCTTTAAGATTATTCTTCAAAGTATTTTTTAAATTTATTTTGAAAAGCTACATTCAACTCGATATTCTCTAACAAAAGGACTTGATCAAGGCTCTTGAATTATTAAGACGATGCTTCTCTCTCCCCTTATGTTCATTTGAATTAATTCATTTCTATCACAAAATTTAATATCTTCTCATTCATAATTGAATCCAAACAAACTAATATGATAAAAACTAAGTGTTTGTGGTTATTCTTGCTCAAATTATAGATTAAACTACTAATCTCTCAATTAAAAAATATGACTATTTGGTGCTACAATATTTATGATTATTGTGACTCACAGATTTGCAAACCCACTTAAAACTTTGAAATTAAAATATGCAATACAATCAAATTCTCAATCTCCCCCAAATCCATTTAAAAAAAAAAAAAACTCCATATTTTTCAACCACCTCAAAATATTTTTGAATTTCTTTTCCAAGTGCTAACTCAACTTACCTATGAAAAGGTGAGATTTTATTTATTGTTATGAGAAAGGAAAAAAATGAGCAAGTTGCATTACTTCGCATGTAAGCCACTATTGCATATTGATTGAGGGCTTACATTTCCAAGTAATTAGTCTTGAATTTGTGGTATTTTATATGTGGTATAAGCATAAATTTGTGATTACATTCACTTGAATGCCTTGACACAACTTCATGTGCTTAGGGGCGTTTGAGTTCACTTTTGGTTTTTGTTTCTTATTTTTTTTGTTTTGGTTTTGTTTTGTTTATGTTTTGATTTGAAAATGTTTAATTAAGATATAGTTATTTTTTTATAAAATACACAAGAATTTTAAAGTTTTTGAAAGTGTTTTAAAAATATATATTTATTTTAAATAAAAATATATTAAAAAAATATGTTTTTAAAAACAAGGGTGAAAAAAAAAACTAAAAATAAAATTAATCCCAAGCATACCCTTAATTAATTTTTTTGAGTAAGCCAATAAAATTATTTAGATAAAGTAATGTTATGAGACTTTTGTTCAAAATAGAATTTAAAATAAAAAAAAAATCTTGTCATTGGATACAATTACCCGTCAAATAATTTTAAAGGTTTTGGAACTTTTTTTTTCGTTTAGGATAAGCTACTTATCCTAAAACTTACAAGCTTCCTCAGGCAGACCCGCGGGTCGCGTTTAGTTTTTCTTTAGTTGGAACAATCTTTGAACCAAGACATTGGATTAAATGGGCTTAGGTTTTTGGGCCTTTTGCATCAAATGGACTGCATGCTTTGGTCCTTTAGCCAATTGCAAAACACTTGTAATATTTTGGGGGCGAGTTCATAACAATTTCTTTGTATTCACATTACTAACACCTAAACTTTACCTCTCTTTTTTTTTTTTTTTTTTACTTTGCAGCATCCAAAAGCTTTCAAATCGCTTCAAAAATTTCATCATATTAACTTTTAAAAATTGAAATATTCAAATACAACTTTTCATGCGTTGGTAAGATATGTATTTGAAAAAGTAAGGCTAATACATAGTTATTGAGTGGCAAATATGTAAAATCTTCCTCGAGTTTAATAATAGAGGCAGTGAAATGTCTTCTAAATATTATGTTTTTTTGAAGTAAAAATACCTATAACGAATCAATAATTATGACACTAATACAAGTTTCTCTCAATCCTTTATATTCAAGCATTAAAGCAAAATGGCAAAGAAAAAATGAGATTTAAAGCTGTCATGTCTGTTGTTTGGTAGAAATTAGGTTAAATCTTGCTTCCCCCTCTCTCTCTCATGAACTTTGTCAATCTTGTGAATCCAACTGGAGCGGATGAGATGGGGAAGGAGATTGCGTTACTGTTTTTAACGAGAAATATTAGTTTTGAGCAAATATAATATTTTAGATGTGAAATTTGTAATAGAAGGAATTGCTAGTCGTCCACAATGCAAATGAGGTTCACCTTCTTCTCAAATTATATTTTAAAATTCAAATTTTGATCCAGACGAAGTATATAAACAAACACAAAAGTCTCAAGAGCTTCTAAACTTGAAGCCGGACAAACAGCTTAATTGCGTTGCCTTTCATTCAAGCAGAAGTACTTTTTCTTTGCTTATGAGTTTAAGAATATAAAAGCGAAAAATCCATACGTTTCAACTACAGGGGCCGATTTTTTTAGGAGCATTTACATTATTACCAACCAAATTCTTATATAATTATGTATCTAACACAAACTTTGTTCTTTTCCCATTTTTGCCACCAAAAACTTTCATGTAACAAAAACTATCATTATTTTTATTCTTAGAAAGTGAAATGCACCTTTTACATACTCGGCTAATGTATTATGCAGTAAAAATTAAAGTTTAAGTGTTAAATATGTAAATACATAGAAATTAAATGGTATGTGTTGAATCTCAAGTTGTCCTTCGGAAATACACGGCTTGAGAGTTGGAGCCGAGAGAAGCAGGAAGAGGGAAGAGTTAAAGAGTATGATAGTTAGAGAATTCTGAGTAGTGATGCGGGAAAAGTCCCCTTATTCATATTTTCACCCTTTATTTATAGGGGCGTATTCTTACAATTACAGAAAGGAGGGAACGATTATGAAAACAATCCATAATGTAATTAATGTGTTAATTTAATAATATATTCGCTATAAAATTTTGGTAAAATATAACGGTCATTAGCCGGTCGTCATATTTGAATTCGGTTGACCGAGGTGACTGATCGCGTGATATTCGCTCCAATTAAGGTGAAACTGGTCGAATAGATGTAACCAGACATCCTTACAAGAAGTCTAGGCCGCTGGGACCATAAGAGCAGTCTGCTGATTGGTTCCGCCGACATCGCGTGTCGGTTGACTCAACCATTTGGTCCGTTGTTAGATGGTCGTTTCAGATTACGTTCATTTAGCCCGACGCTTCGATTGTCTGGCCATCGTTCTTGGCCATTTGATTGCTTTGAGATTCATGATAGCAATTTTGGTGCATAAAAATTAGTTTCCCGAGTTTTCCTGTACCTTGAAAGTGACAGATATTGCAAGGACGAGGAAACTGTTAAACAATCGGTGGTACCAAAACTAAGAAAAATTAATTCGATAATTAACTTCCTATGGATTTTGTGACAATGAGTCGTATAAATAGAATCATAAGGTTGAAAATTTACGTTCTTTGCATCTATTTTTCCTTATATACCTAATGCACAACATGTCTGGTTGTACGAGCCAAGATGATATGGATCCCAAACTTCTGGCTTTGGCGAGCTATCAGGTTCCTATGCAGTCGACACCCGAACCTGTGTCGGCCGATAAAGTTCGAGGGCCAGCGAGGATTGGCTCATGATACCGCCGAGGAGGGTGAAAAAGTGCCAAAGGACGCTATGGTCACTGGCTCTACCCTACCACCATCACAGAAAAATAGAGGTGCCTTGTCGAGAGAGAGAGTGACGAGTTTATGAAAAGCATTTCTTCAGTTGACAGATTTTTAAGTATGTAAAATTTTCTTTGATCGTTGGTGGTTTTTAGTAATCACTTGACATCATCTTAATGTAGATGAATTGATTGGATCAGAAGACCATGAAGATGGCGGACCATCGAAAGATGTCACTAATTTTGCTCCTACTATTGCGGTCGGACCACAAGGCATGATCGTCGTGCCTCCACTCTTGAGTGCATCGGCGGCTCGATTCTTTGCTTATAGCTGGCCCACTCTTTCGACCTCGCTTGGCCATTTTTGTTGTTCCCAACAAGAGCAGTACGATTTGCGGTAGCTTTCCTCCAAATTTCAAAGTGGTGGATGAACGTAGTATGACCTTCACCAGGAGCCGTCGAACTTTCGGAGGGAGAGGCGGAAGTTTCTTATGAAGATCCAACGCGGGAATTATCGGCCCTTTTGGTCACCATAGACTTGGTGGTAGCGACCTTGTGAAAGGAGGTCACCGCCTTGCGAAGCAGACTGGTAGAGGTGTTGTGTGAGTTGGGAGTATTTCATGAGTCGACCATTTTGGGAATGCTTCTACCCGATGCCGACCAAGATTATATTAGGTGGATAGTTTGTCCTCCAAAGGTTAACTTGGAAGGGGTAAGTCTCAACCGAAGCCTTGAAAACCCTGTCTATAAAATTTTTTGTTTGAGACATGTAATAATGTTATCTATAATAAAATGAGATTATAATAAATATGAAAGGACGCTTAGTGTGACACTTATTATTATGTGATGCCTCATTTCACGCACCTGTCCCAAAATTAGGATGAGGGACCACTTTTTTCTCTTTACGCTTCCTGATTTCTTTCTCCGTACTTTTGGTTCTTCTTCTTTTGTCTTTCAGTCGTTTCTGCGCCCTTTACGATGGCTGCTAAATATTCTCCCACCCTTTTTGTTTTTCTTAAGGGCGTTGAACCCTCCTTCTTGACAAAGGACGAAGTGAAAAAGTTGTGGAAGAAATATGTTTCTCTAGACAACATCGTCCTTCAAAGGATGCCGAGATAGGCAAGAGTGATAAACGGTATGGATCTTGTCTTTTATTGGTACCAGTTCAAGTATAGCCTATGGTTGCACCTATATCACAAGCTTCGAAGCATCATTAATATGTACGGGGTCATTCTTGCTCAAGTGTTACTGAATTTCATGGCCATGATAATGAATTTCAGTCCTTTCTACCTTTGGGAGCGCATCTCATGGCCGATCGACCTGTTTAGCTAGTTTTTTTTGGTCAAAGTTGTTAAGGAGGGCTATGTCATGTTTTTAAGTAATAAACTCCAACTTCTTGGAGTTGAGAATAAAATAAGGATTGAAAGAAGCAATTTGAGGATGGCTCCAACTCCAGTGACCAGGGGGTCTGAAACAAGCCGTCGGACTAGGCTGAAGTTTCTCCCCCAGAAGATGCGGAATTTTGAGGCGATGTTGAATGTTCATCATCTCTCGAACCCACAATACATTGCCTAAGAAAAGGTCACCTACGTGCTGAAGAGTGAGATGACTGAGGATTGGTGGCGTCTCTCAAACATTGACGAGGTGGCCTGGGCTAAGGAAGAAGAACCTTGCCGCTAAGCACTGAAAGCAGAAGCATCTCCTGGTGACAGGTACCCTATCAAAGATGAGGACCCACTCCCTTATAGTGTGGCCTCATGATATCTTACTTTTGTATCTCAAACTATTGTTGTTAATCAAGATATGGTGACCAGTGTGGTTACCATTATTACTTAAAAAATCTACTTCTAATTTTGTTGATGCTGACTAAGGTGTGGAAAAACTGTCTCTTCTAGTGGGACTCTAAGCGAAACTACGACAGCATACCCCTCTTCCAAAAAATCGGGCATGTTGATTAATTTGTCATAGACAATTGTACTCTCATGGGATCCACCGATCGATGGTTCATCTTTCATCACCATGACCAAGCGGACAAGGGTCAGCCGACCCCTCTCCAATTCTTCGTCTACGTCGTCGTAAAAAAAGATGGCCCCATCTCCCGATTACGGGCCTTCAATTTTTATGGAGGGGGAAACCGTTCGTAGGCAAGCAAAGCAACCGATAGAAAAGTGGCTACTCCTCCTTGCCCACCGCTGAAACGAGTAAGGAAGCTTTCAAGTAGGAGCTCGTAGAAGAAGCAGCAGGGTGGGATTGGGCCAACACCAAAAATTAGTTTAGTATTTTGTACATCTCTAGTGATTAGCACTTGCTGTCAGCTGAGGATAAAAGCATGTCATTGCTTCTACTAGAGTTGCTGTGGTCGAAGGAACTTAATCAAACTCTAAAAAGCTGCGGCCACTATAGATCAGTTCCTTTTGATGGCAGCACAGGCTACTCGTTTCCATGGGCTAGCTCTAATTGAGTCCTAGAGGAAGATCGACTCTTTGAAGACGAAGTTAAGTAGAGTTTGGGACTACTAGGATCTCATACAGTTCAAACTGAGCAATTCTACAAAGGCTAATTAAGAATCCCTTGTTTTCATAGAAGCCTTGAAGTGAGAGGTCACAAAGTAGAAGGAAAGGGTTGCCTCTTCCATTTCTAAGGAGGAACATAAGCATGGCCTAAAAAAGCAACTTAAGTGTGGGATGGACTATGCCTTCTGACAATTTATTCACCATGGTCTTGTTGATTTCAAATTCTCTAACTCGGACGAGTTCTCCACCCTCATTCAGACAAGTTCGAATGATCTTCTAAAGAGGTAGAAGGCTCTGGTAGTGAGAACCAGTCAGCCACTTGCTAGGACCTTGCTTGGGGAAAACAGGTAATCTTTTTTATTTTGGAAAGTTGAAAAGAAAAGATACTTGTAACTCTCTTTATTTTTCTCTCTTTTTTTATAAAAAAAAATTATTTTCCTTTTTACTTATTTGGTACTTGTTCCGAATTGATTGTGATTCTATTAATTGCATAAACATCTTGTGAGTGAGTCTGTGCTTTGGTCGGTTGGCGGAAGTGTTTCATTAGATCCATTCGATCGGATTAGCACCTTTGGAGGGACTCACATCTAAGGTGATTTTATGAAATGTCACGGAACTTGTCTCTTACTTTCATTTTGATCACCTTTGGTACTAAATCCCAAACTTCAAATTACATGTCTTCAAGCCGACTAACCGCTAGCTTTGAAGATTTGGTTGACTTAGATCATCATCCCATAACTAAATCATAGTCTCAAATAATTTTGTGTGGATTAACCAAAAGGTTGATTACAAAGATTTAGTTACTTTATGGTCGATTAGTATACATGATTAGTTATGTTACATAGAACCTAAGACATAGAGCACCCTTATCACATTTGATTGATTGGAACCTTGCCCAGGTCAGGTTTATCCTTTTAGCTAGGAGCAGATCTCATCGCGCCCTATGAGAGAAACCCCTCAAGTACTTATCTCGAGATGATTTACACTATACTCTTTTGATCATATTGTCACTATTGAGTAGAGAACTATCTCAGGGGACCTAACCCTTTTGATCTTAAAGATTTGGGTTCATGATGTGAAGGTAGTGCAGAAGAAGTCAAAGACCAATCATGATCGGTTGTCTTTGTCATCACTTCTTTTGGGTTGTTTGGCATAACTGTACTAGCCATGTTTCACAATCTGCTATCAAACCCAATCAAATCAAGTTTCCAGGGCATTTGGGAATGGCATTCAAAAGTCATAGTGGGTCCGACATCGTCTTCTTATGATGTGACCTCCACAGATCAGAGTTAAAGGGTGTGATGATTGTGATGTGTATTCCCTTTCTCTTTCCTTTTCATGAAATCAGCCGCTGACCTATCCAATCACTATGTCGTGTTGTCTTTTCTCAGTGGTTATTTAGCAAGTTTTTGTCAGAAGATCATTTTTTTCTTTGTTGACCATCCCCCTATGAATAGGGAATGGTCCCTTTCTATTGGGATTGTATTCAAATGAAATTTTTCAATTAGTGGAGAACGATGGAAGTCTGGTCAGCTTTACAGGAATCAAAGGCAAAAGCGACATTTCTTTGATAGTAGCAACGAGCCCTGCTTAGGTCATTTTCTAGTTTTTTTTTTCTTCAAGTTGAGTGTGTAAGGAGGGGATTTCCTCCGAGTTGGGTGTCAAACACAACACTAGACTAAGTGGACTATCGAGGTTTTCCCACCTCGTGAATGGGGTATTGTCCTAATGGGATGTGTTGTGATGCCTTTACATTCATAGGGAATGCAATACGTCTGTTTGACAGTTGCAACCATGTGGTCTTTAAGTCTTCCCCATCAGAGGTGGTGGGATAAGACTCATAGCCTTCTGACAACAAGTAATCACTTCACTTTCCCTTATTTCTAGATTTACTAAGAAGAATGTGAAGAATGCTGGAAGTTAATTTAGAGAGTTGAACTTGATAGTGCACTGGTCGGAAATCCTCTCCACGAATGAATCATGGTGCCCAACTATAGCATATTGTTGGTTGCTTGTTGACCTTACTTTTGTTTGAGGTTTAGTCTTTCCTCTTTATTAGCTTAGGGTCTAGCCATAGGACTTTCCTGTTGACTAATCCTAGAGGACTAGAAAAGGAACCCTCACCATTAGAAACTCTAAACCATTCTTTGCTCAACTTGAAGTTCCACATATTGATCCTAACCTCTAGCACTTAGTAGGTGGGGTCAATATGAGGAAGCTTGAGAGGAATCCCCATAGAATTGTCTGGCCTGATGGTTGACCCTGGGTGTTGGTCTGGAGCTAGTTCACTCACTTGCACTCACTTTCACTCACAACCCTAAACCTAAAAATTTGTTAACTTTGATCCCTTGATCTTTGGGAGACTCATGTAGATGGTCCCCTAGATCCACTAGTCGTAGGCTAGAGTCTAGCTTAGACCAATACATGAAGAACCCAAAGTAGAGGATTCCATTGGTCCATGGCTCAAAGAGGGTGGTTGGCACCTCACCTTCACCAAAATACCAAACTTGGTCTTTTGTCCCCAAATCTACCCAATTTACCAAAGCACCCCCAAATCCTAAATTTGACCAAAATTCCCAAAATTATCTAAATCACCCAAAGTTGTTCAAAAATCATCTCAAACCATTTGCCAAAATTGCCCAAATACCCT
Source organism: Phalaenopsis equestris (assembly GCF_001263595.1). Taxonomy (NCBI): domain Eukaryota; kingdom Viridiplantae; phylum Streptophyta; class Magnoliopsida; order Asparagales; family Orchidaceae; genus Phalaenopsis; species Phalaenopsis equestris. The sequence continues at coordinate 14,600 of NW_018251784.1, read as the reverse complement.
CAAATTTGCCAAAATTACAAAAATACCCTTGATGGCCCAAACTTTCCCAAAACCCTCAAAATCATTTCAAAAATCTCCAAAACCAATTTGGGCCCTTCAATTAAATCTAATTTGACCAATTTGACCAATTTGACCAAAACCCCCAAATTGCCGCCCAATTTTCTCCAATTTCAATTCTAAACTAAAATTTATCATGCTTATGATCATTCCAAACCAAATTCAAGCTCAATTGACCCATGGTTTGAGCTCAATTTTGATCCAAACCAAAATCTCAATTTTGACCATATGACATAATCTCACCTAATTAGACATCATAGCCCACTAAATTGCCTCAATTTGGATCTAAAACTCTTCTTGACTTTCCTACTAATCAAATTGAGCCCTCAATTGACCTTAGTCAAGCTTCAATTTCACTCAATTTCAACCCAAATCCAAAATCCCCAAATTGTCCCCATTTTAGCCACATGCCCAAATTCCACCAAATTGAATGACCTAACCCTAAAATTGGCACCCAATTAATGTTAAAAACTCTTCATGACATTCCCCAAGACCATTTTGAATTATCAATTTGAACTTAACCCAAATTTATCCCAACCTAAGCCCAAGTCTAACCCAACATCCCTAAATTGATCACATGCCCAAAATCCCTCAGATCGAACCTCCAAATCAATTCAAAATCACACCAAATCTTTTCTAAACCCTTCATGGCAATCATACACACCAAATTTCTCAATCAATTGAGTCTAATATCATGGCTAGCCTAACACAAACCCAACTTCAAGACAATTTATCCCAAATTGAACCCCTTCACCAAAATTGACTTAGTCATACCAAAGTGACAAAATTAATGTCACCACAGCCACCATTTGGACTCTATTGACCAGGCTAAACCAACCTAAACCACCTAGGTAAGCTATGGACCAATGGTCCCTTGATTTAAGGGATCTTAATCATATTTAGCCTTATTTTGAAAACACTTTGCCATCATCACTTGCCATTTAGAGTAAATCATAATTAACCCTCCCCTGACCTCCTTAAGCCAAGAAGTGACCATACCCTGGCCAACCACTAGAAACAACCAGCCCAAAGGTGCCCCCATTGGCCTAAACCAAAAATTAAACTTCCCTGAGCTGGCTGAGTCTGATTGGTCACTAGAGCTCTTCATTCCTCTACCTAAGCATTCTTTTGCACCCACTGCCAAGCCCTAAGCTTAACCAGGAAACCATGGATATAAGTTTGTCCCTTCACGACCAAGAGTGTGTCAAAATCCTTAGGGAATCTCTATCAAAATCTCACCAGAGCCTCTCCAAACCATCCTAAGTGCAATCCCCCTACTCTCAACCACTCACAACCACCAATTAGGGGCAGTTTCATTACTGAAATTTGTCCTAAAACCAGGAAAAGTTTCTCCACTCCACCACAATACACCAAACTTCAATTGAACTTGCACACAGCATCCATAGAGTGAGAGAAGTTGATTCTACACAAAAACCCCATCACAGAGAGCCCTTAGCATAGCTCTAGACCAACACATGAAATCCACTTTGATCGAAATCATACCTAGACAATTCACCAAGGCCTAGGACTTCATCTGGTGGCTCGTTAGACCTAATCAATCAAAGCTAACACAACCATCTGATTGAGACCTCCCCTCTCAGACAAAGGTATTGAACATCAACCCTATACCGATCTTATTTTGATTCTTCATGTGTAATGGCTTGATTTCATGCTTAATTAACCATATATATATAATTGTCTTGAGCAGACGAAGGTTTGAAAACAAACCCCATGTGATTTGGTTGAGTCTAGACAAAGATCTTAAGGTTTTGGTGTGAACAGTTCTCGGGTTAAGTCATTTGGAAATTATAACGGGGAGTCGTTTGATCGCGTGTTTATTTGATGGACGGAGGAGATCGATTCTGACCAACCCTTGGTGCGAAAAGTCGGGTCGTGTGGCAACTGAGGTGGATTGTGACATCAAATGGTAGAGCTCCGTGTGTGAGTTCAGAGCTGCCATATGATGAGTTGGTGCCGTGTGTTTAAGTATTTCGCGCTTTTTTGTCTGTTTAAGTAGAAAAATATGGATTTTTTGGATTTATTTTAATGGCTGAACTTCAAAAATCCATATCTTTCTCTTGAAAAATCATAAAAAAAAAATAAAAATACCCTCTTGCTTAGTGAACAGAGGAGAATAATGTGGACAAAATTTAAAATTATTTGTTGATTTTTTGATTTTAAAAATTATTTTCTTACTCCTTGATTTTTAATGAATTAAATACTCTCTGGAGTATTTTAATTCATTATGACAGGGTTTATTCTTTATGACAGAGGGGATTTTCTCTGTTTTTTTCAAGATCAGAGAGTATCTCTATGCTTCTAACCCTAATTTTCAGGCTAAAATAACTATTTTGGCTTATTTTAATTATATAAATTAAAAGATCACTTGAAAAATTATGGGAATAATTTTAGTAATTTTTCTATGGTGAGAGAAGCTTAGTAAAAATTATATGATGATTTTGAATCATTTTGTAAATTTGTATTATTAATTAAATGCATATATCTTGTTTTAATCTATGTAAATTAAATATTAATAAAAAAATTAACAAAATCATTCCACATTGTGTATAAAAATCATGTTTACCCACTATAAAAATTTAATAAATTATTTGATTAAGTTTGAGCACTAAAGTTGATATTCTAAGAAATATTGTATTTTTAAAAATAATTATCATAAATTAAATACACTTGGAAAATTATGAAAAGTGGTTTTCTGAGTTCCTTGTGATCAGAGACACTTAGAAAAAATAAAATTTATTTTTGAGAAAATACTTGATTTTTTTAGTCTTATTTTGAATTTAAAATTATTTAAAAAATCTCAAAAATACTAAAAAATCCAAAAATAAAAAAATATTTTAAAATGTGACTAATGGTCTCTTGATCACTTGGGACTCATTAAAATATCTTTCCTAACATTTCCAAGTTAAAAATAAATTTACAAACTTTAAAAATACATATTTCCTTAGAATTAGAGTTATGATAGAAAATAATTTATTCCTGTAAGTAAATTATTTCCTTAGAAAATTAAAAATCATAAAAATACAAAAGTTGATTCTCCGAGTCTTCAAAACTAAGTTTTCTGAACTCAGAGATGTCTAGTAAAAATAAAAATAATTTTTATAATTAAAACATTATTTTCTATTTAATTCAATCATGAAAATTGATCTAAAAATTAAATAATAAAATAATAATAATAATAATAATAATAATAATAATTTAATTCAAAAAATTATGAAATTTTGTCTAAGTATTCTCTGACCTAAGGGGACATCTAATAATTTTCTCAAGAATAAAAACTTTATTTTGGATAGTTAAGTAAAATCAACTTTGAAAATACTATCTTTTAAATCTAAATAATTATTTAAATTAAATTAGATTTTGAAAACACACATGTTTTTCTCTGATGTTTTAATTAACCCATGGATAGGACACTCTATTCTCTCAAAGTCATTTGAATTTTGATTAATGTGTTATGAGGTGAAGGGCCCCAAAGGCAAAGGGATAACTTTATATTTTGGTGCCTTATTCAAAATTTAGGGTTAATAAAGGGAAAATGGGTAATTTTGATCCAAATGAACATGTTTGGATGATTGAAATATAATGGGATTAAAAGGTAGAAACTCATTTGTCACTTTTTCTATAATCTGAACAGAAAATCCTAACTTTCTTAATCATCATGACTTGGAAGTCAATTAAGAACAAATGATTCTTAAGTGATGAGCTCAAGTTAGGAAGATGATTATTTACTTATCTTAGGCCTTAAACCAAAATCTTAGCCACCATTAATTTCCCCGTTGTGATTATTAAGGGCTTGGTAGTGACCTAGGCTCTATGTCTAAACTCAATTGATTGGATTTAGATAATATTATGATTGGTAATTAAAATCTTTGAACACTACAAGCTTGACTTTAATTGTGGGCACCATAATCGTTTTATGACTTAAACCTGCCTTAGGAGCACCCACCCACATAACTCTTAAATGAAGTATCAATTGATTAACGAAGTGTCATAGCCTTGGGATAAATAGAACATCAAGTTTCCTTAAGCAATGGGATAACCTTAGCTTAACCTTGGATGATTAATAGAACAACATCATAAGATCAAAATGAACTCAAAAATTTTCAAGAAATCATCAAAGTGATTTAGGGTTATGCCCCGAGCACATTGAAATCTTTTGAATGTTTGCAAGGGCAAATTGAACTTGTTATATTTTGTTCTAAAATCATCTACTAAGATCTTCTGAGACTCAATAAAGTCATAACTTGGGGTTTGATAGTTATACCTTCATCTATTCCTGCAATTTAAATTCCTTGCAAAATTATATACATGTTTCCAAAGCTAACATTTCAGGTGGAGGAGCGAGAAGAATCGACAGGTACACTTTTAAGTTATTGCATTTACTTTTTCGTGCCTCTTATTTTTTGCTTATATGCTTAAAGTCACACTGCATGCTAAAACAAAAACTGTTAGAATAGTCGAGGTTAGCTGCAAAACCAAAAATAAAATTAAAATAAACCAAGATAAAAAAATCACCTCCACAACATTCAAAATATAAGACAACTCAATATTTAATCACAAACATTACAAAATAAAAAAATGTAACTAAATTAAGACGTCTCTATCAAATGATCAAGAATCCATTGGAGGAGGTAACTTACGGTTGTTAACAAGACTTCTCACGATCTAAATGAAAGCACAACTCATTAAGTTGAGTTTAGTAAATTCATTTGGACTAAGTGAATCTGAAAGAAAATAGTGGTGCTAGAAAGAAGGAACCGTAGAATTCTAACCGGTGTCACTCTAATTAACTTTAACATCCTCCGTAATATTTAAATAGCTATGACCTTAGGAAACATTTGATTTGACATCGTGACTCGACACATTAGAAAACTTAAACTTGCCACAACAATGAGCTTGGAGCTAGCATTGTGGGCAGCACAACCATCTTCAACAACAAAACATATCAACATTAGCTAAATAATTCTTTCTTTAGAATTAAACAACCAAGCCATAGGACCTCAAGGTTGTCCACCTAGTGCGACATAAATCCTCAACTTATCTTTAGGCTTTTGTATAGCTCTGCTACACAATATAAGTCCTAACTCGTTTTAGGATTCCAAGGTTATCGTTCGTCACGACCTAAATCCTCATATCTTCCAGACTATTTGTGTGATCGTTTAACATAGATCTAAGCCCTAATTAATAAAACTGGCACGATAGAACATTTAAATATTTCTCCTCCAAATTGAAACCAAACCATAAGGTAGCCTGGGAAGTCACCGAGACTGTTCTCTAGATCTATGACATCCCCTAGTCTCTCATCCTTTGAATTCTAGAATATGTGTTCCAAATTTGAGTCATTACCCTTTCACACCTCTTTGTCCAATCTCTTTAAAAAGTCCTATTCTTTTGATCTCTTTGAAGATAATATCTTCTGATTTTTATCGAGAGTTTTCTTAGGTGACTTCGATTATCTAAGATGTAATTAACTATAGGGGCTTGCCTTATAAGAAGTTTTTCTGAACCCAGCTTAATATAAATCCTATTTAATTTTTTATATTAAATAGGGAAACTTGTCTGCTTATAAATAAAATGGTTTTTGCAGACCAAACGAATGTCATATTTCTTAGTTTATTTGATTGAGTCTCACTATCAAGGTATGTGTTTATCTTTTGATATAGATACATAGCTTGAGGTGTTGTGCTCTTTCATTTAAACTATGAAAATATGGGATCAATTTGATTTCATATTTTTTTAATATATATATATATATATATATTAAATGTCTTTCCGAGGCGAACAACTAGAATTTAATTCTGGCGACCGACAGCTTCCAACTAACAACTTCTCAACTTTATAGTGCCGACACGGATTTAAGGGATGCTAGATCCATTCCATGACTGCTACCAAGAGTATGATAACCTTCTTTTTAGCGAATAGTCAGACATGGAAGACCACTCAACAGCAGTACCACCTTTCTATGATACTTTTGCCCCTTCAAATTTCCCCAACTATGCAGGAGAGGATGGAGGGCGAGGAGAATGGGTGCTCCCGATGAGAGCAAGAAAGAGAAATTAAGGGCGAGTTTCAACACAAAGCCTTCAATTTTTTTCAAGGCATGTTTTTTATTAAAAAAATTGTAGCAGATGTACCTTTTGTGTTTATTGCTAACTCAATGCTTTGTACCTTTCAAGCAAGAAGACTAATTTTTTTTTTATATTATTATTGCTTAATGTGAGTGGTCAAACATATTTTTATTTTGGTGATTTGTTTTTTGTCTCTCGCTTAATCGAAATGATATTGTCAAACAATAAAAATTATCATCCAGCAATGTTAACTCACTAAAAAAATTGACCTCTATCATTAGATTGATCCGACCGAGTTTGTCAAGTGATGGAGAGACCTGGACATTGTTTGAGCATAATTAGTTAACAACAACTTTTATTGCATTGATATAATTTACACATTGGCAATGGAACCCCCACTTATGTGTTACATAAAAAATTTTAAGGAAAAAAACTTCTTGAAGTTTTCTCCACTCCACATCCGGGGGAGTTTCTTTTCAACATATGTATTGAGTTTTTAAGCTCTTGGAGAGATCTTTCGGCTGATGACATATGAAATGCTCCATGTCTGATCCAATTTGCCGACTCATTGCCCTTAGACAATTGGGTCAACTTTGTTCAGGACTAAGTCACATAGGGAAAACACCTTCTCTTAGATGTGTTTGTTGAAGTATCAGAAGGTTCAACTTTTAACTTCTTCTTGTCAAAGAGCCAAATTGATTCTCCTTTCTTCTACTAGATTGAGAGACAACATCATGCCCTCGATATTTTCTTCCTGTCATTTAGCCAGTTCTTCCTCTACAAATGATGCATCCGTGGCGACCTTTTGGTTGTGATGGTTATATATGACCGACAACACTATCTCCATTCCATGAGTTCGCATGAAGGTTGTTTGGTCGGTCGGTCATGAAGACTTCATATGAATTGCCCAAAACACAGAAGTCACTAGGTTCACCCAGTTTCCCTCGACTCCTTTGACTTTTTTCCATAGCAAGTTTAGAATGATCTTGTTGGCTATTTTGGCCTGCCCGTTTGTCTGAGGGTGATGAACCAAAGAAAACCTCAAATTTTTTCCCTAACTCGAGCAGAAATCTTTTACATGTTGATCCAAAAACTGTGTCTCGTTGTCAGTACGATGACTAGCGATAGTTCGTATCTACATAGGTGACCTAATCAGATAAAGTTTTGGCACCATTTCAACTGTTATCTGAGTGATAGTTTAGTTTCAACCCACTTAGAAATGCAGTCGACTACCACCATATGGAACTTACATTGGCCTTTGCATGGAAGAAAAGGATCCAAGGTGTTCAAACCTCAAATGGTGAGTGGCTTTGGACTTTAAATGAGTTGCAGCTTATGAGCCATCTAATAATGTGGGGACGCATATTAGTAACACTACTCACATTTTCTTGAGAATTCTTCAGCATCCTTGAGGGGAGTCGACCATAAGTATCCTTATCACTGTACCTGATAAGCTAGAGTTTTTTCCTCTAGAATAGCTCATGCATTCCCCTAATTGCCTCCCTAAGAACATCTAGTGTTTCATCTTCCCTTAAGCACCTTAGGTACATTTATTTCATTGATCGCTTGAAGAGTTTTCCTTCCATCATCAGGTACAATGCAACCTTAATTTTAAACCATCTCAAATATGTAACATCTGTCTGTAATCTTCTTGTCTCTAGGTAGAGGATGTAGGCATCCATCTAGTTTTTTATTCTATCGATAAATACTTCCATTGCTTCTGGTTCTTTGACTACAGATCGAGTGAGTTTCTATGGGGTCCGACCTAAACAGATGCATTTGGACAGAATATCATCAATGTGGTTTTCCTAGTGACCCACGTGTTCTATCCAAAAGTTTTAGAACCTTTTTATTTCCTTTCGTGCTTTGGTGAGGTATTTCTCCCATAGCTCATCTTTGTCTTCAAACTCTTCATTGACTTAATGTTCCACTATTAGGGAGTGTGACTTTATTAGAAGATTTAGAGTGCCTATTTTGTAAGCTCAGTGAAGCAAAGTGATCAGGACTTCATGCATTGCTCTATTACAAAACTGGTAGACATGATCTCCGGCTGGGCTGCTCAGCGCTAGTACCAATCCATTGGTGGCATGCTTAGAAGCTCTGTCGGTGAAACACCCACGTTCTATCACTGGTGGAGCTTCCCCCATCTTGTTTTTTTTTTGTCTCAGAGAAGTCTATCAAGAAGTCAGCAATCGTCTGAGCTTTGATGTGTGTATAGGGGATATAGCTGATGTCATACTTGCTGAGCTCTTCTACCCATTTCAATAGCTGACCAAAATGTTCTTGCTGAGTGAGTATAGATTTCAACAGGTGATCGATGACGACTCTAATCAGGAGCTTCTGAAATAGGGTAGGAGCATGCAAAAGAAAATTATTAATGAAAACTTTGGTTTTTCATAATTAGGTACCTAGTTTTGGTGCATTGGAGTACTCGGCTATTTTGGTACATCAAAAATTTCTTTCCCGCATCTTCCCTAATCAGCACCGAGCTGATTGCATCCGAGCTTACTCTGACATATAGTGACAGTTCCTCCACTTACTTTGGACTTTGGAGCAGTGATGGCGATGCCAGTGAATCCTTTAGGCTTTTGAATGCTGACTCGCAGTTGATCGTCCACTTAAAATGTTGATTTTTCCTTAGCGCTTTGAAGAATGTCTCACATTTATCACCAGATTTCAAAATGAAGTGGTTGAGTCTTGCTACTTATCCAGCTAGCCTTTGTACACCTTTAGTGATATGAGGGGAGGGAATGTCAAGCATTGCTAATACTTTCTCTGGATTGGCTTCTAAACCACTGACAGTCAGCAAAAAGCTAAGGAATATGTCGTCGGTCAATGCCCTGAAGGTTCATTTATAAGAATTTAGCTTCATGTTGAATTTTTTTAAGTATTTAAAAGGTTTCTTTTAAATCCTTAATATATTGTTAGGCTGATTTACTCTCAACTAGGGCTTGATCCACGTATACCTCAACATTTTTCCCTTTCTGATTTAAAAAAACTACATCTATGAGGCATTGGTAGGATTTGCCATCATTTTTTAGCCTAATGGGCATTACATTGAAACAATACACTCTCTATGAGGTAATGATCGAGGTTTAGTCCGCGTTAGCCTGATGCATATTTATCTGTTGATAGCTGGAGAAGGCGTCAAGAAAACTCATCACATAGTAGTTGACTACTTTGTCAACCAATGTGTCGATCCTCGATAGTGGATAGGTGTCCTTCGAATAGTCAGCTTTGAGGTTGGTGAAGTCGACACATGTTCTCTATTTGTTGTTGGGCTTCCAAACTATTACCACATTCCGGAGCAAGGTCGAGTACTACACCTCTCTGATGTAGCCTGGCTCCTTCAGCTTTTGAGTCGCTGTTGTTATTGGCTTGTCCAAGGTCCTAATGGTCTATCAAAGTTTTTATTGCATCGGTCGAGTGAAGAAGCTGATATTAAGTAGAAGGCATGCGACGTTGATCAGGACTCACATTTTCTCTGTGATTGTCCATGTGAATACATCTCAATGTGTATGGAGAGTTCTGATCAGCAGGTCCCTGTGTCCTGCATCAAATTTCTCACTAATCAGAAAAATTTTATCAGGCTCACCTTTGTCGGTTGCAGGCACTCAGAGGGCATCCTCACTAGTCTTGAAACCTCCTCTCTGGATTTGAATGTCAAGTGGCTCGTGATTGACACTAATGACCGCTTAAAGATAGCACCTTCTGCACTGCTTCAGGTTCCTCTGGACCGTGATTATTTTTCCATCTCTATGAAATTTCACAGCCACATGGTAGGTTGAAGACATCGCTTGGTAACTATTCAGCAATGGTCAGTCGAAGATCGCATTATATGATGGTGGGGACTCCACTACTAGAAATTCCTCTATGTTGGTGAACTGTATTTCTCGCTCATTCCACAAGATGGACACAACGATTCCACCTAAGGCTTCATTATTTTAGCTGGAGAAGCAGAATAAAGAGTCGGGATGTTTTATCAATTAGTCAGTTTTGAGTCTCATTTTTTTTAAACACCATTTTGAATAGAATGTTTATCAAAATTTCTAGAGTCAACCGGGATGTTGCTCACTTGGTAGTTGTTTAAGTGGGTTGTGACGATGATTGCCTCATTGTACAGGTTTCCTTTTGGTAGGAGATCTGCATCTATAAAAATGATTGGTGGAAGAGTAAGGGCATAAGAGGCGAGGTAACTGATACACCAAAAATATATGCATTTTTAGACCCATATTTTATACTCATTTTTGGTGATATTGCACTTTAATGGAATGTATTTTTATGTTTTATTGCAGGTTATTGAATTTTAGGACTGAAAGTAGAAAAGAAAGCAAAAAGGAAGCATAAAGGATGACATTTGGAGCAAAAATGACAAAGTTGAAATTTGTTCAATGCCGATGGTGTCAGAAGCAGCGCCGACGGCGCCGTTTGATCAAAAAAGAGACTCTTCCTGCCATTTCATCCCCTCCATTCAACCTTCTACACATCACACATTCTTTCATTTTTCATTCCACAACCATTTAGAGTCCATTGTTCTTATAATTTAGAGTTTTGTGGTGAGAATAGGTGTGAACTCTTCTCTAAGAGTGTTGGAGAAGGAGTAAAGTGAGAGATTTCTTCTTCCTTCATTTTCTAGAAGAGGCTACAAGAGATTTGTTTTGAGAAAGAGTTTCAGATAAGTGTTGTTTATTTATTAGTGTTGTATGAACTTTCTTTTATTTATGAAATTTGTGTTTTGTTGTATGAAGTATGAGTAGTTTCCTCTATCTTTCCCCCTACTCTGAGATATGGTGAAATGAAGAGATAATATGAATGTATTGTGGAAGTGCAAATATTAAAATATAAAATAAATTGTGATAGTTTTTCAACTCTAAACTTAATTTATTTTTTAATCTAGTCAATTGAATTGTTAAAATATGTTGTGAAACATATGACCCGGGAAATGGAGTATGAGTTCTACAACAGAGTGAGGATCACAGTTGATTCTATGAAGGAGAACTTCATTCATGGAATTAAGTGCAAATAAATAGGGAAATATACTTTGTTGGGTGTAGAATTGGAGAACCTTTAGAGTAACAGACTAAAATCTCTAAATCAGTCTTAGTGTTTAAAAACTAAAGCGAGAGTTAGCCTTTAGGTGAAGAGAAGTGGGAGCTCTGGAGTGGGAGCCAGTATCCTCTTATCCTAGCCACAGATTTAAGGACTAAACCTAGGATTAGCCAATAATTTTCTATAACACTGTATCAGAGTAGAGAATTAAAACTGCTCCTATTTGACACATTACATAATTGAACCATTTATTCATCTCATTTTACCAAAACCTCATTATAGTGGGAAAGATGCTTTTGACATAAGAAATCTTTATCACATAAACATAATGTAATAGTTTAGTAGTTACTGTTTAAACTTTGTATTTCAATTTTGTTATTAGTTAAATAATTTAGTTCTGATAATATCTCAACATTAGAAATTAGTGATAGTAATTTTGTATTGACTTTCTGTGAATTTCCTAGTAAATTTTTCATTTCAAATTTAAACCTTCCCTGTGGGATCAATATTTGGGGCTTAAATAAAAAGTCATTTATTACTTGATAACGATATGTATACTTACGTAGAATCCCAACATTAATTGCTTAAATTTTTTATTCATAAAATATTGCATCAAGCTTTTGGCACATTGAATAGCGGACTCAACTATACAATTTTTACACAACTATATTTTCGTGGGATCAGTAACATACTCCCCCCGATCAATGTCTCTTCAGAGTGGACCATTGGAATGACTCTATGCTTCCCCCAAAGATATTCGGAGTTATCCCAGTCAAGTGGATTTCATTTTCTCGAATGGGTCCGTCTGTGGGCTCCTATGCCTGGGCCTTCCCCTGTCGCTATGTGTGTCATTTGACAATAACGCATTTCTTCAGCTTCCAAGCTTTAATGAGTTCTTCCACTAAAATCTTGAGATGACGACACTCCTCCGTGTAGTGTCCATGGTCTCAGTGGTAGGTGCAGTATTTGTTCAGATTGGGAAGGGTCAGTGCAGTTTTCAATGGAGGATTCTGGTTTTATTTTTGAGTAGTCCATAAGATTCACCTTGGTGACAATATAGTTACTGGTCAGTTTCAATACCTCAGCAAAAGATCTTTGTTTGAGCAAGATTAGGTCGTACCTAAACCGTTTGTTGTAAATTCCCTGCTTCGGGTTTGGCCAAAACACCTCTAGCATTTCCTTCTAGAAGCAATTGATGTAACCCCGCAAGCTCTCATTCTCTCCCTGGTTAATCTGGAGAATCTTGGCGAAGAGCGCCAAGAAGAGTTTTCTGAATTAGTAGAAAGGTGGGATGAACCCATCTGGTAGGCAGTTGAACCATCAAAGTGTGGCCTCCTTCAGCGTGTTCAGGATAGCGTCATCAATCTACAAAACTCCAATCGATGATCAAAGGAAGCCGCCTGGTCTGTTGAGTTACTCTTCTCATTGTAAGGAACCAGATGTGGGAAACTTAGCTTTATCGGGGTATAGTTTTTAGGATTCGTTGAGAGAAGGCACTGCCTGCAGTTGTCCGAGTGGGTGCTCCTACTCGATCTGCTCGGTGTTGGATCAACGTTGTAGATGTCGCACTATCGGTGGGATGGGAGTCCCTCTAATTTTTGATTAGTCGATCATCAACCTGAAAGTTGGGTGCATACGGATTTTTGCGAGGGACTTTTGAGAGCGAGTTCCCCATAATTCTCCCTTCGAGTGTAGCGATTAAATGTTCATCTAAGTTATGGCAGCTTGGAAGGCCTCAAACCGGTCCTTTATCTGCGCTCAAAGTTCCATGACCTCTTAATGAATATCTTGTCACGCCATTTCTCTATTGAATTCAATCGGCACCGCGTCTCTCTGCAAGGTTTCTCCTTCATAGTTGGCTCTGCTTCTCATCTGAGGCATGTCCATGCTTACTGCACCATCTTTTAGGATCTTGAATCCTAAGTTGTTTTTCGGAAATACACCCCTCGAGAGTTGGAGCCAACAGAAGAATGAATAAAGGAGTGAAAGAGTAGGACAATTAGACAATTTCGGGAAGAGAGGCCAAGAAAAGTCACCTTATTCATCTTTTGTACCCTACATATAAGGGCATATTCGTATAATTACAAAAATGAGGGAACGATTATGAAAAGTACCCATAATGCAATTAATGCGCCAATTTAATAATAAATTTGCAATGCAATCTCGGTACAATACAATGGCTATCCGCTGGTCGTTGTATTGAATTCGATCGACTAAGGCGACCGATCACGTGTTGATCACCCTTGCTGAGGAGAAGTCGGTCGGTCAAATAGTTGTGACTGGACGTCTTTGCAACATGTCTAGGCAACTGGAGCCGTAAGCATGGTCTGCTGATTAGATCTGTCGACATCGCGTGTCGGTCAACTTGATCGGTCAGTGGATTACAAGATGATCATTTCATATTACTCTTTTTCAGCTTGACAATTCGATTGTATGTTCATCGTCATCGGCCGTTTGATTATTTTGATATTCATGCTAGTTGGTGCTTATAGCATGTATGTAAAACTTGTTTTTTGTAGATTTAACCCTAATATTTTTTAATTAAAATTTTCAATTGATATGAGTTTCATTTAAATTTTATTAATATAAAAATAAAATTATAATTCGCGCGTGATAATTTTTGTTGATTTATAATTACAAAATTTGATTAGTAAAGAAATCTTTTAAAATTTCAAATTTTATTAAACTATACTAATATTAAAAATATTAAAAGTAAATTAACTTTCTATTGTATTTTGTTTAAATTAAGTTAGAATTTTTTATTTTAATTTAGTTTATATTTAAATCTGTATTAAATTTTGATCGGGCATTTTAGAAAATTTGTTCATGATTATAAATTACAAAAAATTAGTGGCCGAGACAAAATTTTGACTGTTGAGATAAGATGTTACAAATTTTAAATTTTTTTTTATCATTTTATATTTTATTTTTATAAAAAAGTTTCTAATAAAAGAAAATTAAACTGCTAATATATATATATATATATTCAAGTATAAATATTTATTATTTAAATATAAAAAATTATGTGATAAAGATGTAAATAATCCGTAGAAATTTCATAATATACATAAAAAATCTCACAAAATTTTTTTAAATATAATATCAAGTTGTATCATATATTTATTCAGAAGATCATAAGTTTTTTTTACGTTTTTATACATCAAATACCTAAAATTTGATTTTAAAATTTAGAACAATCTTGCAATCATAAACTTAAATATGAAAATGAGTATTTCACTTTTAAAAGGATAATAATTGATATGACATCAATAAATTTGCATCATTCGATGTAAATCTCGAGATAATTTTTTAAGCAAGAAATATTGAAACTTTGATTAATAGCCATCCAAATTTTTGATTTCAGCAAACATGTTGTCAAACAGACCGATGTGGCGAGACGAAACCAAC
>NW_018251783.1:23938-24260 GCF_001263595.1 Phalaenopsis equestris | reverse complement strand
TGGAATTGATCAAAATCGTAAAAATTTGGAATTTGAACAAAATCAATAGATATCGCCGACGGCACACTAGACGTCGTTGGCGACGATAGTTTCGACGACGAGATTTTCCCGAGACTTAGGATTTAAATTCCAATTGAGCGCGCCGACGGTGCCATCGACCCCGCCCATGGCGAGCTCATGAAAAACAGCTTTAACCGCAATTTTGACCAGTCAACCACCACTATTCATCATCCCCTTCCTCCTAAAAATGCCATTTTCGACCTAGGGCTTGAAAGATCTTGGATTGGGAGGCAATTTCAAGGCTTTTTGACACCGGATTTGA
>NW_018251783.1:22938-23830 GCF_001263595.1 Phalaenopsis equestris | reverse complement strand
GGAAGAAATTCATGGATCTTAATGTTGAACTCTTAGAATTACTATTGGAAGCCATGATTTGCATATTTGAAGTAATTTTTGGAATTTTTCTATAATTTGATTAGATTGAAATGGCTCCATGATAAAAGAGAAGAGTTTAGTTTAACGAGTCTCGCTTCGTCAATGCGATGGCTCAAACAAAATTTACTTCCATATTTAAAGGAAAGAAGTGCATACAAGATCGAGTTTTTGAAAGTCCGGGAGGAGAAATCGAACGAGTTATTGCCGAGCAGAGGTGGGAAAACTTTTGTTACACCACCAATAAAGCTGATGCAAATGTTGTGAAGGAGTTCTACGCCAAAGTCATTTATTTTGATGACAGAATTGTTCAAGTGCGTGGATTCCCTGTTGAGTTTACTGCCGCCCGCATCAACACTTTTTATGAAGTCCTAGACACTTATAGCTGCCACTATGAATCCTTTAGTATAATGGAAGGCCCCCTCAATGATGTGATCAACTTTCTCACTGATGGAAAAGGAACATGGAACATAAAGCAGCGAGAACGGGTAATTTTTTTTGCTTCCATGCTGAATGCTACCTCTAAGGCGTGGCACTATTTCATTTCCTCTACTCTGTTACCAACCTATCACCATAGTGAGATAACTAGAGATAGATCTATTCTGAATTTCTGTATTCTGAATAGTATAACTATAAATGTGGGGAGAATAATTCTTAAGAATATATTGACTATGACAAGGAGTGAGACTAGTGGAGGTCTAGGACATCGTGGACTTATTTATGCAATTTACAAACTTTCTGGAGTAGAATTTGGAGATAAAAAATGGGTTTATCCTATGAAACCCATTAGTAAAGCTAATTTGAAAAACTTATGAATCCCATGAGAAATGGAGAA
>NW_018251783.1:16131-20105 GCF_001263595.1 Phalaenopsis equestris | reverse complement strand
TATCGTTTGGGTGCTGAAGTGTAGATATTAGCCCTCAGGTGAGGGGAATGTGGGTGGTCCAAAGTGAGAGCCGGTGTCCTCCCATCCTAGCCATAGATTCGGTAAACAAGTGTAGGATTAGTTCTTTATGCCTGGACCAAAGGGTAAAGAATAGGTATGCTCCAATTTGGCACAATCTAAATTGAACTAATTCACTTTATCCATTCACTATAATTTCTTGACAAGGAGAAGGATGCTTTCTTATATATTGAATATCACAATTAAACCCTCCTTAGTATCATTAGTTATTTAATAGTTATTAAAATTATCTATTTATTTTAATTGACTATTAGTGACAGATAAGCAAATTGAACTTCATTTTTATGATTAAAATATTGCTTTTCTAAAATCTTAGTCTGCAGTTCTAACCACTCCTTGTGGGATCGATATCTAGGACTCCCTTAGAGCTGTATATTACTTGAGTGATATGTATACTTGCGTTGATAAGTGTGACTTTACAATTATTGAATATTTATTATGTCCATATCTATCTTTTATTTTAAGCATATAAAAAGTCACTGTCAAGCATCTACCTTCAGAGGTGTGCCCAATGCCCTTCCAATATTAAAAAGAGCATTGAGCTTAAAGAAAGGTAACCTGACAACTTGAACCAAACTGAAACCACAGTAGGATCTTTGGTTGGGTCAAAATCTTTGGTGCATTTATGGATTTTCATAGTAGTCCCAACAATCATGACTGCTTGTTTAGCAAATAACATAGCATCTTCCTCTAATGACAGTTGGATAAGTAGGTGCCTACCATCTAACAAGACAAGCTTCCACTTCCCAATAAAATTAAGTGAATCAAAAAAGTTTCTAACAAGATCCATTTTGTGGTGTCCCAAAGAAAATTTTCCCACTAAAGTGAATCTGACTTCCTCATTTAGTGAGGCAATATCAATATCAGAAAAATAAACAGCAGTTTCTCCTTCTTTAGAGCCAAGGGGGTGAATGCAAGGGCACACCCCTTTACCAGCAGCTGCATCATGAAATTCCTGGGGGAAGATTAGCTTTTCAGGATCTTGAAGGGTTTCATTGGCTTTTCCAACAACACCAGCATAGGTAGCTTTTATCCACTGAGAATCAGTGTGTACATCAATAGGAGTAGTAAATGAGGTGTGAACCTTTAAAGCAGCCACAAACAGAGAACCAGAGTCCCCCAGTTGGAGAAGAGGGAAAATATCAAACCTTTGATCTCCAAATAGAAACATAGATTGTAGGCAGAGAAATGAAGGGTAGAAGCCCTAGCTCAATGGAACAATAACCATGCTAGAAATTCCTAGCCCGGGAAAGGCCAAATAGAAAAACCACAAAAGTGTAGTCCAAAGGGCACTACTTACCACCTTGACAGCACCCACCAACCTCCACGAGCTACTGCAGAACTTAATCTCCCCAGAAACCCTAGTAGAGCTCCTACTTCAGCCGCCAACTCCATCTTTTTATGCATATATATATATATATATATATATATATGTATGTATATATATGTTTTATTTGGAACATTTGACAGCAGTTGAGCAGTTCATCTTTGTCGCGCCTAATTAACTTTAGTTAGAGAAAAGCCACGTGGCTTAAAAATCTCACCAATATATATATATATATGCATATATATATGTATAAAAAATGGGTGTTCCTGGTTTTGCTCTGCTAGGGTTTGGATTCCATGGTTTTTCATCCATCTCTCAGCTCCATCTTCTTGTGTTGTAAAACCATTTTGTGGTGTTTTGGTCCTCTTTTTGTGGCCTTCCTTCTCCTTCCTGTTGAGTGGAAACTTTTTTGAGAAGTTTTTTAGTTTTTTGGGCTCACCTTTTTTGAACTTTTACTATTCCATTGCTTTTCATTTTTTGTTCTAGATGGTCTGCTGGTTTCTTGCTTCTTTTTCCTGTGTGTTTCTAGACTGCTATGGATGTTTCTCTGCAGCAAGCTGATCCCAAATATGTGGGGAAGACTTATGTGGTGGTTGCCTCTCCCACAGGGTTGCTAGGAGATAAACTGGGTTTTCCTCAGTCTTACCATGATGAAATGACAGGAGAGGAGGAATGCTACTTATTTAAAATGGATACTAATAAAAGTGGTAAATTTGCTCTCTTTTTTTTCTGAAGGGTAAGTTGGTGATCTATCCCATAGATGTAAGTTTACACTCATTGGTAAATTTCAACTTAGGCACCCTAAGATGGATCTCATAAGGAAAACCTTTGAGGGTTTCAAATTAACATGTTATTGGAAAGTGGGCTTATTTGATGGTAGGCATGCCATGATACATTTCACTAATGAGGAAGATTATGCCAGGATCTTCTTTAAAATGCATATTAACATTGAGGGCAACATTATGAAGATTTTAAAGTGGACCCCTGAATTTCACCCAGGGAAGGAGCCTCCTGTCTTACCAATTTGGTTTAAATTGCCTGGATTGAAATTACATTTCTTTCACCACAAAGTTATCCTCTATTGGCTACCTCTTGGGTAGACCATTAAAGCTGGATATCTCCACATTTAATCTAACAAGACCTTCAGTGGCTAGGATCCTAGCGGAAAGGGATGTTACATTTCCCCCTGTTGATGAAATTTGGCTGGGCACTCAATAAAATGGTTACTGGCAATCAGTTATTATGGAGCAAAAACCTTTACACTGTTCACATTGTAAGATGTTTGGTCATAACGACCAAAGATGCTTAAGACTTCATCCATCCCTAAGGACTGCTAAGCAGATCAGGGTTTTAGCCAAGGCTAACCACTATGTCTCTAATGTTGATGTAGCACCAACATTTGATTTAAATAAAAAGTTTGATACTCCCAATGTTGAGCCAGATGCTCCAACTTTGGTGGTTGATGTTGCAGTTCAAGTAGTAACTGAAATAAATCTCTCAAACTGTCATGGAGAAGTTGTCCCAACCTCAGCTCTAAATACTAAAATTGAATCTATTTCTATTAATAATTCTATTGAGTTCTCCCTACCAGCTTTGGTGGCTGAACATTAGGATCCAGTTGCATTTGAAGTTAATCCCCCAAGCTACAAAGAAGATGATGCACCTTCTCCAACACTGAATCTTACCCAAGTGGAGGTTACTATAGAGGAACCCATCATTCCACTTGAGGAGATGCAACAAATGATAGAGGCAGACTGACATATATAGAAAACTAAGAAGAAAAAGAACGGTCAACTTGAGAAAAATGATTTGGAAGATATTATGATTTTAGAGGCTAGGAGTTCTTACTCAACCAGGAGGGAGTCAATAACTAGGCTCACCAGGGGTATGTCCAAGCCCTATCACCATGATTAATATCCTTTGTTGAAATATAAGGGGGATTGCCCACCCGCTTTCTCTAAAAAGGCTTCAATTTCTCAATAGAAAATACAAATTCTTGTGTGTGGATATATTAGAACCTATGGTTCATAAACATTCCAAAAAGATCATCAAATCTTTCCCTGGTTTTCACTACTGGTATAATTGCAACAACAAAATTTGGTTCTTCTTCAGGAAGGAACTCCAATGTTCACTCCTGGCCAACCATCCCCAATTACTTCACCTCTCCTTTGATATGTCAGGTAATACTGGTCTACTAACTATTATCTATGCAGGCTATCTAAAACATGATAGAGAGGGTCTGTGGTTCAACCTGAAGTCTCTCAGTTCAATTATTACCTCCAACTGGCTGATTGGAGGAGATTTCAATAGTATTGCTTCTCCTACTGAGAAAAGAGGAAGAAGGGCTCCTAAACTCAACCTCATGACCTAGTTTAATGAAAATATTCAAGTTGCTGGCTTCTTTGATTTGGGTTTTCTTGACTCTCAATTCACATTGAGAAGGGGACAAACTTGGAAAAGATTAAGCAGATTCCTAGTTAATGACCATTGGTATTAATCTTATTTACACACCACTGTTACTCACTTTACCTTTTGCTGGGTCTGATCACATACCCCTTTTAATCTCCAT
>NW_018251783.1:2771-16008 GCF_001263595.1 Phalaenopsis equestris | reverse complement strand
CTTGGAGATTTAAACAAGATGGTGGAGGAGGATGAGCTAAATCCAACCCAGTTGGAGAATTCTGCTACTATGGATGAGGTTGCTCTTCTTGCTGCCAATTAGAAGTTCCTCTCAACCACTGTCTGCTTAGAGAACTTTCTTAAACAAAAAGTTGTTGTTAGCAAATTTATGGATGGAGATAAAAACACAAGGTATTACCATGCCTGTATAAAATATAGGAGGAAATGTAATGTACTTCACAGCATTGTTAGTTCCCTGGGTGTAAGACTGCATGATGATATCCAAATTGCCAATGATGTTGTGGAATATTTTAAAGAAATTTTGACTATTGTCTCTCATCATAGAGTCCAAGTGGATGCATCTTTATTTATGGAGTATGTGGAGTTTGTTAAAACTCTTAATCTTACTGACCCCCTCACTGAAGAGAAAATTTGGTCTGCCATTAATTCCATAGATCATACTAAAACTTCTAAACTTGATGGGTTCTCTGAATTTTATAAGAAGAGTTGGGGCATCATCAAATTTGATGTGATTAAGGCAATACAAGCTTTCTTTACTGGACATCAGCTCCCTAAGTACTTTTCAGCATCTCACATTATGTTGATTCCCAAATCAACAGAGAAATCACACTGGAAACACTTTAGACCTATCTCCCTTACCACTATTTTCAGCAAAATCAACAACAAAATTTTGGTTGAAAGAAAAGGCCCATCTTTCTATGCTGATAAGGCCTAACCAAGCTGCTTTTGTTGTTGGCAGGAGTATTGCTGATAGTGTACTACTGGCTCAGGACCTTCTTACTGATATTGATAGGTAGTGCAGAGGTGGCAACTTAATCTATAAATTGGATATCAGGAAGTCCTATGACACTATTGATTAGCATTTCATTTTGGCCATACTCAAGGTCAGAGGTTCTCAATCAAATTTTTGTGAGCTCATATCTAGGTGGCTATCCAGCAATGCAAATTTTATCCTTGTCATTGGAAATGCACGTCTTTTTCACTACATCTACGGGCCTCAAACAAGGTGACCCCTTATTACCCACCCTCTTCATTTTGGCCATGGATTATTTTTCCAGACTATTGAACAGTACACTCTCCTCAAATCCCTCCAATCTATATCATCACAAGTTAAACTTGCCTATTACTCATCTTCCCTATGCAGATGACATTATACTATTTTCTAGGTCTACCAAAATTGTTGTTAAACAAATGATGAAGTGTTTGCAAATTTTTCAACAGTCTACAGGTATGGAATTTAATTCTTCCAAATGTAAACTCATCTTTAGTTGCAGAACTAAGGAGCACTTGAAACATTGAATTCATGATTCCACTAGATTCTCCTATGACCCCTCTCCTTTCTATTATCTTGGAGTTCCCTTAATCAAAGGGAGAGTTAGGCAGGTACAATTTGATCAAGTAATTTCCAAGGTAGATGCCCAGCTAAACTGCTGGACAAACTCCTTCGTTTCCACTGGTGGCAGGATTACTTTACTTAGAAGTATCTTAATGACCTTTCCTCAATATATTTTGCAAATGTCATGAATGAAAAAAATCACTCAATTACATTTGGAAAGGAGCTTCAATAGATTTTTGTGGTATGTCCAGAGAAAGAAATTTCACTAGGCCAGTTGGTAAAAGTTGGATAGACCTTTAACTACTGAAGGCTTAGGGTTTAAAATTCTTCCTCAGATGCAGCACATCAATCTTTGTAAATTGCAGATAAAATTCAGACAATAGGACTCCCTTTGGGCTAAATTCTTGCAGGGCAAATGCTGCGAGGGAACTCATCCTAACCAGGTTAACAGGAAGTTGGGAGATTCCAAATTATGGGCCAGCCTTCTGAAAGTCAGGCAACTTGCTGAAAATTTGTTTTTATGGGATTTGGGTCATGGTGGCATATATTTTTGGTTCAATAAATGGTCCTCTGAGGAAATGCTACACCTTATTGATCCCAACAAAAACCTTGATCTTAAAGTAGTTGATTACTGGAAAGGACAATGTTGGTCTTCCACTGTGCTTTACTCTATACTCTCTCCCTCTTCAGCTGAAGCCATATCAAAGCTACCCTTTGATATCTCTAGGAACAATTCTATTGCAATTTCACAATGCAAATCTTACAGTTTGACAAAAGCTGGTTGTGCCAAGTTGTACAATTGGGAAACTGTTCCATAGGCTGACTATTTGTGGAATAAATTTCTCACTCCTTTCATGGCCTTCTTTGGATGGAGATTCTTCCATCATTTCATACCTATTGATGATATTCTAAATCTCAAAGGGTTAAGAGGCCCTTCCAGATGCTCCTTATGTCTTCAGGAGGAGGACTCTGAGGGCCACTTATTTTTTCAATGCTCTTATTCTCAAGTTGTTTGGAATGAGTTCATCCCTTGTCTGTCCATAGGAACTCTTCTATTGGACTGACATCCCTTGTCTGTCCATAGGAACTCTTCTATTGGATTGAAATCTCTTAAGTCACTGTTGGTCCACCTGGGCTAAGGTCAACTTGGGAATAATTCCCTCTATCTTAGCTTGGTTTTTGTGGATGGCCAGAAACTCTGCAAGGTTTGATAATAACCTTATTCCCACTTCTAAGGTAGCACTAAACTGAAAAACCTTCCTTCTCAAATTAATCTCTTTCAAGAATTTCACCAACATCTGCTCTTCAACTTGGCTTGGTACTACTCCTAAATATGAAGTCATTAAACTGCTATGGAAAAGACCTCCTCACCATTTCATTAAGGATAATACTAATGGGAGCTTCTCTGATCGAGGGGGAGGTATTGAGGGAGTTTTTAGAGACCACAATGGCAACTGTCTGCTCTTCTTCTCTTCATCCATATTAGCTTTAGACTCTTTAGAAGCTAAATTAGCTACTGTGTATTGGGCTATCACCTTAGCACTGATCAATCAATGGCATTTTTTGCAAGTGGAGGTGGACTCTTTATTGCTCCTGCATATCCTTAATTCTTAAGAACATGCTCCTTGGCATATATCCCAATGGGTTAAGAAGATCAAAATCATGAGGCCTCTTACGGTTACTCATTTTTCCTTTATTTTCAGAGAAGGGAATTACCCTGCAAATTGGTTAGCCAAATTGGGGAATCTCTCTAATGAAACGGTGGTTTCTAATTCCCTTTATTCTCCTCTAGTTTTTCTTTTTTGTGGGGATCTTCTTAATGTTCCCTACCTTAAAGTCTGTAAGAATTTTTTGTTGGAATAGAATTAACCAATGTATATATATATATATATATATATTAAAAGAGAAACTCATGGATCCTTACGTGTTAATAAAGAAAAGGGTTACAAGATTAGGGAGGGATAGTGGATCCCGAACTGATAGCACAATATTGTACAATATGATCTTAGGGGTTCAACTATCCACAGTACAACTTCATGCAAGAAAATCAGTACATGTAAACCCACAAAAAACATACTAAAGAAAAAAGTATACCAAAAAATTACATGTATACCAAAATCAATGTTAACTGTAGTAGAGGAAAGCAAAATCAAAGTTAAGAGTGCTATGTTCAGTGAGAGCAGCAACAAGCTCAAACCAATCCTACAAATAGTAAGATATTTCTCTGTCGAGGCATAGTGAGGCTGCAACATGGTATACTTGTCAAACCTATTAAGACAGCATAAACAATGCAAGCAATGGATATAAGTCAGCAAAAGTATCTTGTGACAATAGAGATTAGTCTCCCATAATCCAAAGAAACCGTGTACACAAGATGGATAGTGTGTTCAAATACTTGAAGCCCACATTGACATCAAGTAATGCCAAGTGATGTCAGCATTATGAAGGTATAGGACTCAACCAGCTAAATGCATAGCAGTGTACTGCAAAAATAAATTAGGCCAAAAAAACTTTCCAACAACCATCAAAACAAGAAAGAGCAATATGAGGCAGTAAGATCCAAAAATAGAAGCAAATTTCCCATATCAGCAACAAATAAGAACAGTAAAAATATTAATGATAGGTGCACTACTAATATCCTGATCCAATGAGAAATCCCAGCCAGGTAAAACCCAATTCAGAGCAGTGTTCAGCAAAATGTACCTGGATCAAAATAGCCTTCCAGCATCCATCCAATAAGCCAAAAAGAAAGCAAAGGTTTCCTAATCAGCAGCACTAAAAATAATTTTCAGCAAAAAGAAAGTGAACCAAGATATCAATCCAGCAGAGGAGTAATCTAGGCAGTGATGAGCCATATCCGTAGGAAGCCCAAATAAGTTACAGTTAAGAACACTAGAATTATAAGTGGTTGTTGCAATACAATTAACAAGGCCAAAAGAGTAAACCAAGATGAGAAAAACCAAATTTATCTTAGTATCCAGCAAAAACTGCCTGGGCCAACACAAGCCTCCATCAACCTTCCAAAATTCAAAGCAAATTTCTAGTCCAGCTAACCAAAAGCTACCATAGTAAACCTAAAAAAGAGAGCTAAAATCAAAAAATAGAGGAAGCAAAAGTAAAATGAGGTAAAGGGTTTTCTGTTGAAAACCCCAAAAATCCTGGCCAAATAAAAGTTCCAGCAACAATAAACAGGTAGCATAGCCTGAAACAAAACAACATCACAGTAACCATCCAAGAAACCATCCAAGAAACAAAGAAAGCCACATTCTAGGAATACCAGAACCAGTCCCATTAAACTTGAAGAGTAGCATATTTAAAATCTTACATAAGGGGCTTCCAAATCACTTTTAATTGGAGTATGCAACAAAGGCGGAGAAGTATCCCCAACAATAGCACTTTGCACTCTTCATTTAGCCAACCAATCCGCAGATTGGTTCCCCTCTCTATATGTAATTGAATAAAGTATATTTAGGTGTTGCCTCTCTATATTTCAAATCCTTCTCAACAAGGATATGATATACCAACGAGGTTTGAGCTTAGCTGAAAGCATGTTAAATAGTGTTTTAGAATCAGTTTCAAACACAATGTCATTTAAATTAAGAGAGGCAACAGTTTGAAGTGCAGTAAGCACTGCATTAGTTTCTGCATCCACAATACAAGGGGAAGCAAAATAAGCAATGCACTTACCACAATCATCTCTAATCAGCCCTCCCATACATGTATACTCATTGGAGTAACTCTTATCAATGTTAACTTTAAACCAACCATGGGGGGTGGTGTTAATTTAATTAAAATGGGTTTCCTACCCCTACCCATGATAAGACAGGCAGCCTGATGGGGGGGTGGTGTTAATTTAATTAAAATGGGTTTCCTACCCCTACCCATGATAAGACAGGCAACCTGATGATTGGAAGACTTCCAAGCCTTTTTAAAATAAGCCACAAAATGTTTCATATTTTTTACTATTCCTTGACATCTAGATGAACCATAAGACAATGAGGAAAATAAAAGTGCTTATTAAGGGAAGGATCAAAATCCTTCCAAATCTCAAAAGCAGCTTTAAGTGTCAAATTTGAGGGCCAAATAATACTAAAGTAGCACCCAATACGTTTCCAAACCTCTTTAGCAAAGGGACAATAAAAAAAATAAGTGATTAAATGATTCAGCATCCTTTTTATAATTATAACAATAAGAGGCAAGTTTCAACCCTTTCAGTTTAAGTATATCATCAAGAGGAAGTAGCTTATGAAAATATCTCCAAAGGAAAAAGGATATAGAAGGGGAAATACATTAATGCCAACTATATACATGCAATTTCCAAAGATTAAAAGTGTGTAGTTTTGAGTAAATCAGTTTAGTAACAGAAGTTCTAGTATGATGCTTCCATAGAGGAGCATCCTTATCATGAGCATGAATAGGAATAGTGGCAATGACAGTAGCTAATTCACCAACAAGTGAATTCAGTATTGCTAAATTCCAAACACCATCAATCCAACAATCAGAGACAAGCATATTAGCATCATAACCCGAGGATAGCAATGTAGAATACATCAAAAAGCCCCAATCATCCTTATAGAAAGAAATAATGCCATCCCCAATATCCCAAAACATAAAATGAGAAGCAACATCACGTGCGGCAATAATGGCCTTCCAAAGCTTAGAATCCCCCACTCTCCAGTTAACCGTAGAGGGATGTAAATTTATACAATACTTATGAAGCATAAACTTAGCTCATAACGACTCCCCCAATCAAAACTTGAACCAAAGTTTGCACGTGTTAATATCAATATTATGTTTCAGTGTTCTAAACCCAAGCCCACCAGCACAAAGAGGCTTGCAATTATATTGCCAATTAGTCTAACTCTTAAAAGATCTTGAGCCCTTCCAGAGAAACTTGTTGTTGATAGTTTCAAGATTCTTCTAAGTGCTTTTCTTAGTTTTGAGGACTTGCATAGTATAGAGAGGAAGTATACATAGAACACTTTTCAACAAAGTGAGCCTACCCCCATTAAAAAAAAGTATTTTTCCAGTCAATGATCTTAAGTTTAACTTTATCAATCACCTCATCCATCTAAGTTTGCTTAGTTCTGCCTCTAAGAATGTTAACCCCAAGATACTTTATAGGTAGCTTAGAGATTTTACAACCAATTTAATTTGAAGCCCAAGAATGAGTGTTAGAGGGAGCACCTTTGCCAAAATAAATGGAGCACTTAGCCAAGTACTTAGCCATGGAGCACTTAGCCAAGTTGAACATCATACCCAAAATGTTTTGGAAATCTTTTAATAAAGACATGGTAGCTTTGATAGCACATTTTCTAGCATTTAAACACAATATATTATCATCAGCAAAAGCAAGGTGACTCACCACAATTTTTTATTTATGAGAGAATTGAATATAAGAATGCTCATACTGCAGCTTATTAATAAGCCTAGACAGGTAAACAAAAGAAATAATAAAAATTGTGGGAGAGAAGGGGTCTCCTTGTTTGATGCCCCTGTTAGTAGAAAAGAAACCATGAGTTTTACCATTAACCAGCACACTATAGCTATTATTAAAGAGCCACCTCTTAATGAGAGAGCAGAAATCTTGTTGAAAGCCTTTAGCCTGCAAAACATTAATGATAAATTCCCAACTAATAGTATCAAAAGCTTTTTTAATGTCCAATTTAAGGACCATGTTTCCCCCTGCACTTCTTGTCTAAATCTTCAATCACCTTCTCTGCTAAAAGGATATTATCAGTAATATCTCTACCCTTAATGAAAGCAGACTGCTGAGCAGTACTTATATGAGCAAGGCAAGGCTATAATCCATTAACTATAATTTTACACATAACTTTAGATATCACCGTAGTGAGAGATAGAGGACAAAAATTGTACTAGGGACAAAAATTGTCCTAGAAAATCTTATCATTACCTTTTGGAATGAGCACAATCAAAGCAGAGGTGAAATATTTACCAGGATTATCTCCAAGGAAGAACCTTTGTATGGCAAGAATAACCTCCTTCTTAATAACCTTTCAAGAATGGATGTAGAAAGCAGAAGAAGAATCTTCAGGGTCAGGTGCTTTGTTAGGGAAAATAGATTTGAAAGCATTAAGGATTTCATGCTCATCAGGCAGATAAGTCAAAGTGAGATTATTAATATAGTTATACTCATCCACAAAGTGAGGGGAGTCAACAGGCATAGTGTGAGTAGAGTTATTACAAAGTTCAGTGAAATAGGTAACATCATTATCACTAATCTCTTCCATGAAAGTTAAAATACTCTCATCCCCCTTTTTAATTTTTAAAATTCTATTGATGTTTCTTCTTTGCTTAAGGGTGGCATGAAAATATTTAGTGTTTTTATCCCCTGCAACAAAGGAAGAATCATTAGCCTTCTGCTTAAGCAAATTTTCTTCTAAAGCAATAGCATCCATTAAAGTAAGATGAGCCTGAGAAATAGTGTCAATCAAATGAGGAATACCATCAAGTTGGGCTTCCAGAGAATCAATAATATTATGTGCATCCTGCACTTTTTCGTGGACATTACCAAAGATTTGGTAATTCCATTTATAGATGAGCAGCCATCTTCTTATGCAATTGCCATAAAACAAACCAAGGATTCCCAACTCCTTCAAATTTCCAAGCTTGATTCATCAAATTAAGATAAGTATCATGAGAATTCCAAACATTAAGAAATTTAAAATGAGATATGGTGGGTTTAACAATGTAAGCCAAAGTGAGCAAAATAGGATTATGATCAGAGGTGACATGGCTCAGATGTTGGACCTTCACAGTAGGAAAATGACTTATAAAGTAGAATTAGCCAAAAACTGATCCAATCTCTGATAGAGAAAACTCATTCTCCAAGTATAAGGAGATCCAAAATATCCCAAGTCAAAGAGACCTGCATTAGAAATAGAGTTAGAAAACCAATTAATAAGAGCAGGCTCAACTTTAACACTTCTTTTTCTTTCCATAACGTCCCCACTAACAAACTAATTCTTATTAATAATTCTACCCATAAACTCTAATTTTTGCCAAAGCAGATTTTTATCATACAAATGAGAGCTAAAGTAAACAAAGGTGCCCCACCCTTGGAAGTCCTCAAAACTGATTTGGGTAAGTGATCCGCCTAAGAATGTACAATTTTTCATGCTATATTTTATGATGATACTGTAATTTAAAGTTATTATTCTTGTGATGTTTTCTTATATTTTTGGTTGTAGGTACACCAAATTGAAGAATTTGGAGTGATTGGAGCAAAAGGAATAAAAATGGACCAAACCGGAGCAAATCAAGTCGAACAGAGGCACACCGGAGCCAAGGGGACCTAAACCAGACACTTAAGTGCTTGTCCTGGCACTTAAGCAAAATGGCACTTAGGCACCACCAAATGATTAGGGGGGCACTTAAGCACCCAAAAATGGTGCTTAGGCGCCAAAGACGATTTTCAACATAACTTCTAGAATATACATCCGATTTGGACAATTTTTGAAGCGTTGCTTCATGCATCACTTGAGGAATTCAATGAAAATGAGAAAAGGGACTTTATATAAGAATTTGAGGTGGTTATACGGAGTTATGAAGAGTCACTTAAGGCACCATTTGGAAGATTCAATGTTGGAAGATTCAATGAATAATTCAATGAATATGGACAGTTTTGAAGAAACACTTAAGAATCTCTTGGGATATTATAATTAAGGATTGGAAATATTTTTAAAAGAACTCTTGAAATCTTGAATTAATTAGAAGAGGAGAAGAAGGCTTGGAGAAGAGGATGAAGGCTTGGGCATGAGCCCCAAGTGGGGCGACAAGTTGAGAGAAAGAGAGTTTGAGAATTTCTTCTTTTCTATTCACTTTGTTCTTGGAGATAATTTTAAGGAGATTGCTTTTGCTATACAAGGAGAGTTTGCTTTCCATAAGATAAAAGTATTTTCATTGTATTTTGATTTGAATCTAGTACTTTGTTTGTATGGTTTCAAAGTCTTGTTAAATGAAAAGTTTTTGTTGTTTCTCCATGTGTAGTGAGTGGTTTTCTTTACTCTTTCCTCTTATAATGAGTTAGTATGCACGTGTAGGATATATGATTGAGTAGAATGAGAATATATTGTGATGATTTTATTTTGTTATTCATTTACATGTAAACTTGATCAACTTGCATGTTAAAATCTGCTGTGAGAACATGTAAGATCCGGGATGGTGTTGTCTCAATCAACTATGGTGGAATCACATGAGATTGTATGGATGAGAATGTAGTCTATATGATTTAGTGCAAATAAATAGGAAAATAATCTTTAATGGGTGTAGAATTAGAAGACTTTAGAGTGGTAGGCTATAACCCTCTAATTTGGTCTAATGTTTTAGGTTTTGATGTGAGATGTCAGCCTCCAGGTGGAGAGATAAGAGGGAACTCTTGAGTGAGAGCTAGTATCTTCCCTGCCTAGCCCGTCTTCAAAACTATTCAAACTTTAGATTAACTAATATTCTTTATAGCATCTCTAGTAAGGTTAAAGAATATAATTGCTTCTATTTGTCACAATCTCTCTCACTACTTGTTTTACTTTTACACATGTCACTAATTTCATTGAAGAGTACTTCGAAGAGTACTTCTAATATATTAAACCCCACTTTCTGATTTTCATTAAGTATTTTAGTTTAGAAGTAGAAGTAGTATTGTAGTGTTAATTATTGTGTATAATCAAAACCAAATCTTTATCAACCTTCCAAGCTAGGGCATGTTATTCTAAACTAGAACTTCTCTTGAAAGTCGTCGTGATTAACTTTGATCTCCGTGGGATCGATATTTGGGGCTTAATCAGAAAGCCCTATATTACTTCATAATAATATGTATACTTGCATAGAATCCCTACAAATATAATTGAAATCTTACTTTACTTGGGATCAAGTTTGGGATCAAGTTTTTGGTGTCATTATCGGGGATTAAATTCTTCAAATAGTGGTGTCAACTTCATAAATCCTTACATATAAAAAATATCATGATCAAGTTTTTGGTGCCGTTGCCGGGGATCTTAACGGTTGATCTTGACTTTTAGGAGAATTTTAGTTGAAGTAATTAGGCTTAGAGTAATTAGGCTTAGACTTCTTAGACTTGAAAAATTGTAGTGTCATAAAAACTGTTTTTGTGTGAAAAGTTTTTTTTGTATGAAAAAGTGTTTTGAAAAAAATTGTTTGTATGAAAAACAAATTGTTTGTGAAAATGTTTTATTATGTTGAATATATTGTTTATTTTATTTGTTTAATTGTTAATGTATTATTTGTTTAGTTGTGTATGCAAAATAAAAGATCTGTTGGACTTGTGCCTTAGGATCCCGAATTGGAAAAAAGGAAAAAAAATCAAAAAACAATAAGTGCTTGAAAAACTAGAAATGGAAATGGAAAAAATTCAAAATAATAACTTAGATCATCATCATAAATCATTGAGGGATCATGGAAAACCTACAATAGATGAAACTCACTCAAGTATACAAACCCCTGTCGTAGAAGCTGACTTGTTTGAAATAAATCCAGCAACTATCCAACTAGTGCAGAACAATCAGTTTGGGGGAACTCCTTTGGAGGATCCCTATTTACACTTTGGAGGATCCCTATTTACACTTAGCAAGTTTTCTAGAACTTTATGCTACATTTCGTTATAACGGCATGTCAGACGATGCTGTTAGACTGAGGTTTTTTCCTTTCTCACTAAGAGATAGAGCTAAAATGTGATTATACTCATTAGCACCTGGCTCTATTAAAAATTAGGAAGAGTTAACTCAGAAATTCCTAGCTAAGTATTTTCCACCTTCAAGGACTACTAAACTTAGAAACAATATTATCTTAGTTAGTAAATATAAAGAGGAATCAATATATGAAACCTGAGAAAGATTTAAGGGAGTCCTAAGAAAGTTTCACACCATGCTCAGCTCGATTAGTTAATCATTCAAACTTTTTATAATGGGTTAGTATCCCTTAGGTTTATAATTGATGTTGCTGCTGGTGGATCATTAATGTCAAAAACATTTGATGAAGCATATGTGTTAATTAAATAAATGGCTACAAGTGAATTTCAATGGATCATTAATGTCAAAACCATTTGATGATGCATATGTGTTAATTAAAGAAATGGCTACAAGTAAATTTCAATGATTTAATGAAAGGGTAAATCCTAAAAAGGTAGCCAGTGTTTATGATACAAATGCGATTACAATTCTTGCATCTCAGGTTGCTACAATATCAAGGAACTTGGACCAACTTAGAATGAACCAGCCTCAATTTACTTTAAAAAGTGAGGAAAGTTCATTAGGGCATATGGTTGATTCTAATTTATCATATGAGTCTTTAAATACCATAAATAAAATGTATTCTAACTCTTACAACCCAGGTTGGAAGAACCATCCTAATTTTAACTGGCATCATACTACTGTGGGTGGAAACCAACAATGGGAAAATAATCATGCAAATACTAATGGAAGTTGGAATAATCAGGGGAACACAAACTATAGACCTTCATATCCACCGGACCTTAACAATGATCAACAATTTGAGGATAAGAAGATGTCTATAGAAGAAGTGGTATTACAAATGGGAAACCAGTTGCAAAGTTAAAATGTTGTGATTAGAAACATAGAGAATCAACTTAGACAAATTTCTAATTCACTTTGTAATGGACCCCAAGGAACACTTTCGAGTAACACTGAGATCAACCCTAAAGAGAAAAATGATGTTGCTGTCCAATTAAGAAGTGAAAGAGAGATAGATGGTGTGGTTAGAAAAGAGGAAGAAGTTGTGAGAGAAACAAAGGAAACTAAAACACTTATAAAAAGTTTTTCTAAGGATCTGGAATATTTAATATCTCCAACTAAAATCAATTTAGAAAGACCACCACATCCATTTTATTAAAGAATTAGACAGTATGAGTTGCATAAAAAATTTTCAAAGTTCATGGAACTACTTAAGAAGTTAACAATAAATATTCCTTTCTCTGGCAAAGTTTATGAAGGAGATATTAAATAAGAAAAGGAAGTTTGGGGATTACGAGATAGTTGCATTAAGTGAGGAGTGCAATGCTATACTTCAGAAAAAGCTTCATCAGAAACTTAAAGATCCTTCTAAATTAACAATTCCTTGTGTATTTGGAGAAAGATTATGTGGAAAAGCTTTATGTGATTTTGGATCGAACATTAATGTGATGCCTCTATCTATATTTAAAAGGTTAGGGTTAGCGGATATTTCTCCCACTATTGTAATCATTTAGTTAACTAATCGATTTATCATTTATCTAAAAGGGGTTATAGAAAATGTGCTTGTTAAAGTGGATAAATTTATCTTTCCTATGGACTTTCTTGTATTAAATATGGTGGAAGATAAAGAAAAATACAATTATTTTGGGGAGACCTTTTCTTATCACTGGACAAGCTATGATAGATGCACAAAAAGAAGAGTTGACTATGAATATTAATGACCATGAAGCCACTTTTGATGTTTTAAAGGCTATAAAGTATCCAGCTGAGAGAAAAGTTGATGATTGTTTTTAGATCGATGAATATTATTATCTAAGTAAAGACCATTTCGAAGAATGTTTTAAGAGTAAGTTAACATATGAGATCGAAATGGAATTTCATGATGAGTTGAAAATGTTGTTTAAAGAAGACTGCATGTATGTTCAGGAGAGGTGCGAAATGATGGACGTTACCGAAAATAGTAAACTCTTAATTCCATCTGTTGAAAAATCTCATGAACTTAAGATGAGTGTACCCCATACAATTATAAAGCCTACTTATTTAGGGAATTCATCTACACCATGATTCTTTATATCTTCAAATTCAACTCAATCATAAGAAGAACCTGAATTGAATGATGAAATCAGTAAAAGATCTCCTATGAAAGAGTTATTCAA
>NW_018251783.1:0-1231 GCF_001263595.1 Phalaenopsis equestris | reverse complement strand
ATCTCTAAGTTCTCCCCAAGAACACTCCTTGAAGTTCCTCTGAATCTCTTCCTTTCTTTATGGCACACAGAATTCCTCTTCGAAGTAGCAAGGAGGAAGAAATCTCTCACTTTCCCTCCACTCTTACAATTTTTCAAAGAAATTCTCACAATTGTTACACACTAATGGAACCTCTGAAAAGAACCTCTCTAACCTCCAGAGCCTCTAGAATCTTACCTCCTCTAGGCTCTCCAGGCTTCAGGACCTCCAAGACTTCTTAATTTTAAGCCAAAATGTTCTTTTAAAGTTGTGGATGAGAACCCAGGGTTTGGGGGGCCATACCAGTCGATCTCACCGTCGGCGGCCTCGAGAGCGCCGTCGATCTGAGCTCTCGGGAAAAAGGGCTTCTAAAGAATTTTGTCCTGTAGTCTCGGGAAAAACTCGTCGTCGGTGGGGTCGAGGACGTCATCAGCGGCCCAATTCAAATCTTCACATTTTGGTCCTTTTCGCTACTCCTTTTTGTATCTTTTTGCTTCAATGACCCTAATTCATCATTCCTGCAACAAAACATCAAAAATACATTTCTTTAAAATGTAATATCATTAAAAACAGTATAAAATAGGTATGAAAATCTCAACATATTTAGGAATGTATTTAAGTAATGTATTTACCTATTTCATAAATATAAGTTCAGGAATGTATTTAAGTTTTATCTTTAGGTAGGTCCAGTGAAGCCAATTTTTAATTAGGCATATCCTCAAGTTTCTCCTCACTTCCATAATAATTTTTTTTTCTTAGTCTCTTATACTAAATATCTTTAGTTACAAAATTAATTTTCATTACAAAAATATTTCTTTAAATCTATCATAATATTTAAATAGCTACAAAAATATAGTTACCTGAATTAAATTCACTACATAAAATCATATAAATAATTTTTGAAAATATTGAAATAGAGGACATCTAATAGTTAATCTTTTTCTTCCCTCCCAAAAACTTAAATTTTTAAATATGAAATAATACATGTGAAAAGAAAAAACTATAAATATAAATCATACCTCAGTATTGTAGGCATTTTTATCATTCTAAAATTTATGCAGGCCTTCTCAAATTTTTACTTCACCTGGTTTGTAATATTACGAGCTTTCTACACATATAAAACATTAGAGGAATTTATGGGTAATGAAACTTTCAAATACATATAAAACTAAAACAAACACAACATTTCCTAATACAATCACAATACTAAACA
>NW_018251782.1:3461-3955 GCF_001263595.1 Phalaenopsis equestris | reverse complement strand
AATATGGGGTGAAATGCCTTAAATCAAGGGACCATCGGTCCATTGCTCATCTAGGGTGGGCTAGGTGTGACTAGCCAGGTCACTAGGGTTTACTTGTTGGCTGGAGTGGTCCTTAGTTTTTTTAATTTGGCATGGCTTAGTCAATTTTGATGCATGGGTTCAATTTGGGTTAAATTGTCTTGAAGTTAGGTTTGGGTTAGGCTAGCCATGACATTGAGCCAAATTGATTGATCAATATTGTGTGGATGATTGTCGTGAGAGGCTTATAAAAGATTTAGAGTGATTTTGAATTGATTTGGTAGGTCACGTTCTCGCCGCCACCACCAACTGCTTCTCCGTCTCACTCGGCAAGATAGCAGCAGACCCTCCTTGAAACTGAGACCTTGCCTCTCGATCCCTCTCCATGACCTCCAACACCGACACTCGCCCCCTCGCGAACCAGTCGAAGTGGTGGAGTGTTCGGACCTCCCCGGCGGCAGGGGCCAACGAATGCA
>NW_018251782.1:1518-2092 GCF_001263595.1 Phalaenopsis equestris | reverse complement strand
AATTTTAAGAAAGCCTTTAGATGGACAATAACTGATATTAAAGTAATCAGTCCTTCAATTTGTATGCATAGAATTCATATAGAAAAGAACTGTAAACCCAAGGCTGATTTTCAAAGGAGATTGAATCTTATTATGAAAGAAGTTATTAAGAAAGAAATTTTAAAGTGGTTAGATGTTGGAATAATCTACCCTATTTCATATAGTTCATGAGTTAGTTTAACAGAATCAAGTTCAATTTTTAGTCATAATCTTCATTAGGAGACTAAAGTGATAGATAATATTCTTCAAGACAAACTTTTTAGCATTGGCTCATTGAAATTGGAGTGTGACTTAACTTTAACCCGCTGACATGCAAAAAAAGGTGTAATTTTATTTATACATTTTATGCTTCAATTTTGTGATATTGCACTTTAAAGAAAGGTATTTTCATGTGTTGTTTGCAGGTTGTTGATTCTTAGGACTTGGAGCAAAAAGGAGAAAAAAGGATGGAATTTGGAGTCAAAATGGAGTTTTTAAAAAATGTTCAATGCCGGCGACGCCGTTTGACAGAGAGCGATGTCTAAATTAAATGGAC
>NW_018251782.1:0-1494 GCF_001263595.1 Phalaenopsis equestris | reverse complement strand
GTGTCGGTGCAGACCCTATTTCTAGAAGATTCGATGAATTTGGATGCTTTTTAAAGAGTTTTTGGATGCACCTATTGGAAAACTGACCCTAGGTTCTATTAAGAGCTGAAATTGATCATAAAAGAGCCTTCTTCGGTCTTCTTTGCCCCCCTTCATGCCTCTTCGCACCCTTCAACCACTTTCCACTTTCTTCCACACCATTCCACACCATTAGTCATTTATTTCCTTTATAGTTTTGATTTTTTGTGGTGAGTTTAAGTGTGAATTCTTCTTTAAGTGTGTTGGAGAGGGAGAAAAGTGAGAGATTTCTTCTTCCTACTTTTCCTAAGAGAGACTACAAGGGATTTGCTTTGAGAAAGAATTTCAAATAAGTGTTGTTTGTTTATTATTGTTTTATGAAATTTTTTTTATATATGAAATTTGTATGAATAGTTTCCTTTATCTTTCTCCCATATCTGAGATATGGTGAAATGAAGAAATAATTTGGATGTGCCAATGTTAAAATATAAAAAATAAATTGTAATGGTTTTTCAAATCCGTTCTTAATTTACTTTTTAATCTGAGTAATTGAATTGTTAAAATATGTTGTGAAACATATGATCAAAGAAATGGAGTATGAGTTATACAACAGAGTGAGAATCACATTTAATTCCATGAAGGAGTATTTCATTCATGGAATTAAGTTCAAATAAATAGGGAAATATACGTTGTTGAGTGTAGAATTGGATATTTTAGGGAAACAGACTAAAATCCCCAATTCAATCTTAGTGTTAAAGAACTAAAGTGAGAGTTAGCCTTCAGGGGAAGGGAAGTGGGAGCTCTGGAGTGTGAGCCAGTATCCTTCTATCCTAGCCAAGAATTTAGTGACTAAAACTAATATTAGCCAATGATTTTCTATAGCACTGAATCAGGGTAGAGAATTAAAATTGCTCCTATTTGACACAATTCATATTTAAACTATTTATATCATCTCATTTCACCAAAAACGCATTATAGTGAGAATGATGCTTTTATCATATTAGAAAACTTCATCACATAAACATAGTTTAGTAGTTACTGTTTTAAACTTTGCATTTAAATTTTGCTAGTAGTTAATAATTTAGTTATGATAGTATCTCAAACATTCGAAATTAGTGACAGTAATTTTATTTTATCTTTGTGAATTTCCTATTTAATTTATCTCTTCAAATTTAAATCTTCCTCGTGGGATAAATATTTGAGACTTAAATAGAAAGTCTTATATTACTTGATAACGATACGTATACTTGCGTAGAATCCCAACATTAAGTGCTTAATATTATTATTCATAACATACCACATCAAATTTTTGGTATCGTTGTAAAGCTGAGTCAACTTTATAAATTTTATGAAACTATATTTTCCGGGATCAAGTTTTTGGTGCCGATGTCGGAATGGTAACTGTAAATTAAATAGATTTGGTAAATTATCAAAATTTGAAATAAAATATAAAAAAATCAATATATATATATATAT
>NW_018251781.1:20406-26570 GCF_001263595.1 Phalaenopsis equestris | reverse complement strand
ATTCATAAACTTCACATAGCTTAACATTTGTTCAACGGCCTCAACAAATAGAATATTAATTATAAGCTTCTTAAGAATTTCTAGAAATTTTTAAAATTGTTTATCCAACTTTTTCTGACGATTTTTTTGAGGAAATGGAGGTGGTAGTTTTTCCAAATCAATTTTAAGTAGAGAAATAGGTCTCTCTGAAACTTTTTGTGTGTCCTTTTCAGACTCTTCAGTTTTTTTGCTCTCCACTTCAATCTCTTTTTAAACTCTACCTTCCAACTCTCTTCCGCTTTTAAGTTGAACGGCTTTTATTTGCTCTTTATTCTGGTCTTTTGGATTTACTTCTGTATTACTAGTAAGTGTTCCTTGGGATCTATTACTTGATAAATTTTTTATTTGTTCCAATTAATTCTTGATATTTCTAGTAGTAGCTCCTTGACTTTGTAACTGATTTCCCATTTGTAACACCACTTATTCTATAGACAACCTATTCTCCTTGAATTGTGGATTAATGTTAAAACTTGGAGGAAAAGTAGGTCCATAAATACTATTACCTTAGTTGTTCCAATTTACCAATGGGTTTACTTGGTTGTTCCTCCACTGCTGATTATTACCATATGAAGTATTAATCCACTTAAAGTTAGGTTGGCTCCTCCAACTTGGGTTATAATAGTTTGAATATGGGTTATTTTGCTTGTTGTTTATGACATTCAAAGTTTCTAGTGATTCTTGAGTATATACCATTTGACCTAATGAATTCTCTACATCCATTGCAATTGGTTGAGAAAAATTCATTCCAAATTTATCTAACTTCCTTGAAATTATAACAACTTAATTTGCTAACATTGTGAAAGCATCAGATTCTTGAAATTGGCTACTTTCTTAGGACTAACCCTCTCATAAGGTCATTAAAAATCATTAGTAGTCATCTCTTCAATTAAAGTAAAAGCATCATGAAATAGTTTTGACATCACTGAACCACCAGCAGCGGCATCGATAATAGATTAAAGAGATCCAACCAATCCATTATAAAAGGTTTCATTTATTAATCAATCTGGTATAACATGGTGTGGACACTTTCTCAGTAGTTCATTAAATCATTCCCATGCTTCACAAATAGATTCCCCTTCAAACTGACAAAAATATATAATATCAGTTCTAAACTTTGCATTTTTTTATGGTGAAAAATATTTAGTAAGGAATTTCTGCACTAAATCACGCCCAAGTTTTGATAGATGTAGGTGCTAATGAATGTAACCATATCTTAGCCTTATCCCTCTGTGAGAAAGGAAAAAGTCAAAGTCTTATGACATCATCTGATACACCAACATATTCAAATGTAGCACACAATTCTAAAAAATTGGCAAGTTATAAATTTGGATCTTCAGTTGGTGTCCCACAAGCTGATTATTTGTTACAATTTGGATAATAACAGGTTTAAGTTCAAATGAATTAGCCACTACAACAGGTTTTTAAATACTATAATGAAGTTCATCCACTTTAGGGTTTGCATAATCTCTTAAGGGTCTAAACTTATGATTAATTTTAGTATTTTGATGATTTTGGTTTGTCATTTCTTGAAATTATTTGTCAAATTTTTTATTTTTCTCAATAATTTTTAATTTTTTTGTTTTTTTAATTATTCTTTCTAATTCAGAATCATAGGACACTAGTCCTGTAGAACCTGAACTACTCATACATTACTACGAAACACTTAAAATATAATATCACACAAACAAGAAATTTATATAAAAACAATACTACAATTTTCCTATAATAAATCTAAAAGTTTAAATAAGACTTTCTAAAAATAGAAATTTTCTTTCTAAATTTCTTCAAAAAATTTATATTTGTCTCCAACAATGATGCCAAAAACTTGATCCCGATTTTATATGACAATACGATGTATGTGGTTATAATCTTAATTTTTCCTTACTTATAATTCTTACTTTGCAATAGTGTTAAAAACTTGATCATTAACAACAACTAGGCCAAAATTTGACTTTGAAACAAATAGAAATACAGTTATTATATTTAAATATGAGATACTATGCAAGTATACGTATCGTTATCATGTAATATAGAACATTTTGATTAAGCCTCGAATATGGAACCCATAGAGACAAAAGACAATATGCAACCAAAATAAGAAGAAATTAGATAACAACTTCTACTTAGAGAAATATTCTTACTCAAACTATAGATGCTATAATATAAATGAAAATTTGATTCTTTTTGTATTTTTTGTTGAATGAAAGTAAAGTAAACAACTAACTAAACTTAACTAGACATTTGTAAAATGAAGGCAATATAAAAAAATATCTTTTTCTAATCATAAATCAGTAACAAGTACAGAAATTCTATTGTGAAAGTATTTAAATTATGTTGTGTCAAATATAAACAATAATATTCTTTACCCGTATTAGAGATTCTATAAAGAACATTGGCTAATTTAAAGCTTGAATAAACTTGAAGATGGATTAGTTAAGGAAGATACAAGCTCTCACCTCGTATCAAAACATAAAACTATAAACAAAATTGGGGGCTTTAGCCTGTCACTCCAAAGTCCTTTAATTCTACACTCTTCAAAGTTTATTTCACTATTTATTTGCACTCAATCATAGGAATTACATTCTCATCCATATAATATCATGTGATTCTTACTATTAGTTGACTAAGACAGTACCATCTCGGATCTTACATGTTCTAACAATAAATATTAACATCTTAATTGGTCAAATCAAGAAGTAAATGAAGTACAAGGTTAAAAATTATCACAACTTATTCCAATACTAAAGATTAATACTACACACAACTTCCAACCATTACTTAATAACTTATCCTTTTAAGAAAAAAGATAAAGAAAACTACACAAAATTCATGAAGAAAACACAACCACACTTAAGTTTAAAAGTAGAAATCATGCAAACAAACAAGAAGTCTAAACTAAGACCAAATGTAGTCATAATGATAAAAACTTATCTAAAATCCTCTCCACCAAACTCTTAAAGCTTCTTTGAATCTTTTTCCTCCCTTATAATACAAACTATAACTAAATAAAAAGGAAAAGGGAGTGGCATCGTGTGTAGAAGAGTCTCTCAAAAAGAAGAAAAAAGAGGGAGAGAGAGAGAGTTCTTCAATTCAAGTATTCTTTTACAAATTTCCGAAAGGTCCCTTGGTGTCTCTTCAAAATGTGTCCACATTCAATAAATCTTTCAAAAGTTGCCTCCTTTCAATAGGTAATTGAATGTATTTTCATGTCCACTAACTATTTCCCATATTTTCACCAAGGGTTGCTTCAAATGCCTCTTCAAAAATTTTTCCAAATTCATTGAAACATTGAGTAACCACATTTGGCACTTAAGCGCAAGGTACATGACACTTAGGCGCGACCTTTCTGGTTTTACTGGCGTGTAAGCACCAATTCTGAGTGCTTGGGTGCCACAGTTTTTTTGCACACCTTTTTTATTTTTTCTCCAAATTTGATCATTGTTCACTCTTTTCTTCCACTCCTTTAAGATTTTTTTCCATTTTTACTTGTATCTGCAAGAAAAACACAAAAATATCTTCCATTAAAGCACAATATCTCAAGAATAGATATAAAATTATGTACATAAAGACTATATATTTTAGGTGTATTAGGTATGCGGGGAATTTGATGAGTTTAAGTGTGTGTAGGTGTGTGTGAGAAATAACCTGAGCCACACAGGGTTGTCCTAAGGCTTGATTGAACCTACACTAACTCACCCTTGAGTCTCATCATGTTGCTCTTTTGTGGCTTATGACCACTCATGTGGGACTTCACAACAGGAGTCAAGAATTGTTTAGAATTTCTATGTGCGATGTGAATTTCCTCACTACTCTTCTAAGATAGTCTATAGAAAAGTCCTAAAGCTAGATCCTAGGTTTCTAAAGAGAAGAATTTGACCTCATAAAAAATATGGTCAACTCTCCCCAATTAAAAATAAGCCTTCCCATGGCCTCTATCTTAATCCCACACCAAACCATAGCCCCATTTTAAGCTCAAGGAGACACTCTTTGTCTAGCCCAGTTGAGGCCTCACCTCATGGGATAAGGTATGGGTTCAAACTTTTTAAAATAGCTCTCGGTTTGACCTTTTGTCAAGAAAACAAACAATGCATATCCACTTAATCGTATAGATAAGTTCCTCTCATTTAGATGAAGCTATAGGAACAAACATTAAGCAATTTAGTTAGGTGTAGGCCGAGATCTTAAGGTTTGATTGCAAACATCTCTTAGTCCTTTGTCTTACTGAGAAGATGAACCGATGCCATATATTTTCATTTATTAGAAACAGACGACAATGATCAAACTTGACCACAGAATCATGGGGGAGAAGAACACTGGATCAAAACCGCCTCAACAGCCACATGGAAAGCCTTGTTAATCACAAAGTGATGCATGAATATTCAATCGATACAAATAATGACGCAAAGCTGACTCACTTAAGTAGAAAATTTGTATTTGTCTATTTAAATAAATCTAGAGAATACTTAAAAAACTCTAAAAAATCATAACTTTATTAAGAAAAATCACAAAATTAAAATTCAAAATCCTCTAAACTCAAAGAATGGAGGAGAAAATAATAATATTAAAAACAAATATAATTAACTTAAAATTAATTTTAAATTAATTAAATACTATTGAGAGTATTTTATTTACTAAAAATATAATAAAAGGCATGAAAATATGAAAATTTTAGAGATTGTTTCCTCTATCATTAGGGACATTTACTATTTTTTCCATAGTGAGGGGATCTCACTAACAATAAAAAGTTTAATTTCCATTAAAATTTTTAATTATTTTGAAAACTAATTATGAAATATGAAATAAAAAAAAAGTATGAATCAAAATGGAAATTAAAAATAAATTTATGACATTAACCCCAAATATTAAAATGATAATTTTAACGTATGAAAATCAAAGAATGAAGTTAGGGTACTCAGGATAAATGTGTAAAAATTAAAATTTTGTATTTTAGCCCAACTTGATCCTTAAATCTATGTTAAACCCAAAAAATTAACTTAGGTAATCTAGCTTAATGAAAGTACTAGAGACATCATAATTATACATTTGATAATGAAGTTATCCTTAAGAAACCTAGGTCTAGTTCAAATGGACCCAACCCGATCAAAATTGGTTATGGCTAACCCAAATTAGATCTAACTCAAGTGGACATGAATTGAACCTAATTAACATCAACTTAGGATTAACCCAAATTAGATCTAAGCAAACCCAATTCAAACTTATGATTGACCTAGGTCTAGCCCTACTTAGACCTAGCTCAACTTAAGTAATTCCATGCCTAATATTGGTCCAAATCTAATCAAGACCTAATTGAAGCCGAACTCTGCTTCAAGTAAACCTAACCTTAGGAACTAGCCTAGGACTTGTTTAACCTAGACTTGACTCAACTCAACATTAATTCCAATCTCATTTTAGGTCAAGCATAAACTAGACCATCTTCAACCAAGACATTGAATCTAAATTAACATAAGTCTCACCCAACTCAGACTTACTTCAATTTAACTTCAAACCTAGCTGGGCCTAACCAAAACTAGACTTAAGCTTATCCCAATCCCACTCAAGTCTTGTCCAACCTATTCCTGACTTAACCAAATTCAAACTTAAAATATAAATCTACGCTAGGCTTAACATGATTGAGGCCTAGTCAAACAAAAATGCAATGGGTCAGTCTGAACTAACTCTGGTTAACCCAAATCAAACACACAAGTTAACACAAACCAACCTAAAAAATCTTAGGTCAACCTGGACTAACTTAGGTTAACCCAAATTAACTAAAGAAAACTTGAGATGACGCGACCTAACTCAAGTTACCCCAAATTAACTCAAATAAATTTTGGCTAACTCGACCAAACTTTTGTTAATCCCAAATAAACTTAAACTCCTTAAATTATCCCAACTTAATTTGATTTAACCCCAAATCAACTCAAACTAGCTTGGGTTAACCCTACATAACTCAGATTAACCCAAACAACTTGAACGGGCCAGTTGACCTCACTTTTAATTGAGGTTTAGTTTTTCATCTTTAGTAGCCTAAGGTCTAGCCATAGGACTTTCCTATTGACTATTCTTAGAAAATTAGACATGGAACCCTCACCATTAGAAATTCTACACTCTTCTCTACTCAACTT
>NW_018251781.1:16323-20238 GCF_001263595.1 Phalaenopsis equestris | reverse complement strand
CAGAACTTCTAGGCTTTGGTCCCTTGATGCTTTTGGGACTCCTATAGGTGGTTCCCTAAACACATTAGCCCTGTGCTAGAGTTTAGCTAAGTCCACTACATAGAGGACCCAAAATGGGTTTTCCATTGGTCCATGACATGTTGATGGCGGTTGGCACTCCAACTCTACCAAGATACCCAACCTACCCTTTTGCCCTTAAATTCCCCCCAAATTACCTAAATACCCTTGGGACCCCAAATTTGGCCAAAATCTCCAAATCTAGCCAAAATACCCAACTTGATTCAAAAATCATTTCAAACACCTTGAAAACACCCAAACAACCCAAAATCCCCAAATTGGCCAAATTACCAAAATACCCTTCCATAGTCCAAAATTCAAAAAATTCCAAAAATTCCCAAAAAATTTTAATAAATCCCAAATATTCCAAATTTCATTTTTCTCAACTACGAATTGACCCAATTTGGTCAATTTGACCATCTTTAACCAAAACCCCCAAATTGGCCTTTAAGACCCCAAATTTCCCCAAATTCAACTAAAATGTTCATCAATTTGAACTTCACTGACCCCAATTTCAATCCTAAACTCAAATTTACTCATAATACAACCAATCTAAACCAATAAAAGCTTAATTGCCCCATTATTTGAGCCCAATTTTGATTTAGATCAAAACCTTAATTTTGACCATATGACCTAATCTCACCAAATTAAACCCATAGCTCACTCAATTGGCCACAATTTGTGTTGAAAAATCTTCATAACATCCCCATAAATCAAAATTGATCTTAAATTGGCCTTGGTGAAACCTCAATTTTATTTGATTTCAACCTAAGTCTAAAAGCCCCAAATTAGCTAAGTCCCCAAATTTCAGCAAATTGATTGCCTTAATCTCAAAATTGGCACCTATGTTATGTTCAAAACTCTTCATGAGGTTCCTATTGACCTTTTTCAACAATCAGTTTGGACTTAGCCCAAGGCTAACACAACCTAGACCCATGTCTAACCCAACATGCCCAAATTGACCAAATTTCAAAAATGCTTCAAATTGACCTACCAATTGAGCTCAAAATCACTTCAACCCTTCACTAAAAATCTTCATAACAGTCATCTACACAATTTGGATCAATTAATTGGGTCAATGGACATGGATAATCTAGCCCAAACCCTAGTTTTGGTAATTTGCACTCATTTGAACCCTTTCACCAAAAATTGACTTAACCATGTCTAAGCCACCAAAGTAATGATTTCATAGCAACCAAAACCTTCCTAAAGACCAGGATAAACCCTCCTAAAAGCACCATGACAAGCTATGGACCAATGGATCCCCAAATTAATAGATTTTACCCATTTTTGGACATAACTTG
This sequence comes from Phalaenopsis equestris, assembly GCF_001263595.1. Lineage (NCBI taxonomy): Eukaryota > Viridiplantae > Streptophyta > Magnoliopsida > Asparagales > Orchidaceae > Phalaenopsis > Phalaenopsis equestris. Next base: position 18,877 of record NW_018251781.1, on the reverse strand, counting down.
AAATATCTCCAACATCATCACTTACCCTTGGGAGATAATCATCATTAGCCACCCCTAACTTCCCTGAGCCAAGAGGTGACCAATGCCTGGCCAGCCAGACACCTTGGTGGATAGGAAATGGCCTAAACCATGGCCAAGACCAGGAATTTTCACCCAATTCGAACCCAAAGGCCAAATCAACCAAGCTGCTCATTGGAGCTTCTCTGCCCTACATATAAGCAATCAAATGCACCCCTCAATTGACCCCGACAGCCAGCCTATGACATTTTATTTAAAATCCACCTCCATGGAAAAGGAGAGAGAGCATGAAATTCTTTGGGGACACTCTGTAAAACTTCTTCAAGAGCTTCCTGGAAACCTCTTGAGCTTAACTAAACCTTCCTTAGCCACTCAAATCCATTGCAGCCACTCAAATCCATTGCTTCAGTTCAATTTTGGAGCTCAATTTCAAGGTCGAAACAGGACATCCTATAAACCTCCACCAAATTCAAATTACTTGCACCCACACCATCCCAACATCAAGAGAAGAAGATCCCCCATAAAAGCCCCATCATCCGACCACCCTAACGTGGACTTCGACCAAACCCCCAAATTGACCTTGATCAAATCTGGGTCTAGGCATTTCACCACATCCAGAGGCTCCATCCCTAGGCTTCTATCACCCACCTAAAGCTTCTGCAAGCATCCAATCAAGGCTACCCCTCTTGGACCAAGGTATTGAAAGTTAACTCTAAACCAAGCTTCTTTTAATTATTCATGATTATAAAGAAAATTTAAGGGTTCATCAACCATATGGATGTGTTCTACAAGTCAATACGAGCATTTTAAAAAAAAATTCACTCAATTTTATTAAGAATCGAGTGAGATATTAGCATTTTAAAATGGATGGTTTTTGGGTCCAGTTCATTTGGGACGATGACTCGTGACTGTCAGATCGAGCGTGATTGATCGGGTGGCCCTGATCGCGTCGGCCAGACCGCGGTCTGACATGGGCGGTAATGAGCTGGCTGACGACGCCAATCACATAGCGACACACTTCCTATTCGACCCGTACAAGGTTGACATGGATAAGTAGGAAAATACGGGCCTCTCTTATTTATTTAATCCCCAAAACTTCAAAAATACATAACTTTGTGTAGAAAAATCACAAAAATTAAATAAAAATACCTCCTTGCTCAGTGAACAGATGAAAACATTGTGAAATAAATTTCAAGTCTATTTGATGAACAAAATATTTTTAATTAATTGAACATTATTTGGAATCATTTGATTCTCCATGCATAGTGACACATGACCTTTGCTTGAAATTTTGGCATCTTGTAGCCTCTATCAAGAGAAACATACTCTGACTTCTCCAAAGTTAGAGGAGGTTCCTATACAGAGATCCATATTTTTCAAGTTTTTGCACATTATTTTCTTAAAATAATAATGCAAATTATCATATTGATTAGAAAATTCTAAGAAAATTTTGGAAGGTCCACCATGACTAAAGAAGCTTTTGGAAATAATTTCATGAGTCAAGTTATTTAAATAATACTTAAATTTAACAAACACTAAATCATTAAGATAATTAATTTTGGAAAATGTAAACATTTAAATGATTTGATTTTTAATCTCTACTGTGATTTATGATCCAAAGATCTCATCATAAAAATTTTAAAATATTTTGAGTTCATTTGACAACTTAAGTTGATTTTTAAAGATAATACTACTTTTGGCATTTAAATGATTTTTAAAAATTAAAATATAACTAAAAAAATTCTGAAATTTAGTTTTTGAGTTCTCTGTGATCAGGGATATTTTCTAAAAATAAAATGATATTTAAAATAAAAACTAGATTTTTAGCCTATTTTAAATATTTAAATAATTAAAAATTCATAAAAACCACAAAAATACTTAAACTCATGGAAATGTTCTAAATTGCTTCCTAATCACTTAGGAACAATTAGAATATTTTTCCTGATTTCCTAAATAAAGATATTGAATTTTAAAGCCTAAAAATAATTTTTTTAAAAAAACTGAAAATGAGTTTTCACTAAAATAATTCCAATAAATAAAAAAAAATCATAAAAATATGAAATATTCTCTTTTGAGCTCTCCAGCCTCATAGAGATTTTTCAAAAAGACAAAACTTAATTTTCACCTTTTAAAATTTTTTATTTTTTCTAAATAGCCAGAACTTAAAATAATTCAAATAAATCACATAGAAATCGAAAAATTATGAAATTGATCTAAAGGCTTATCTAGTCCAGGTCTACCTCAAGTTAAAATTTCAAGAGAATAGAATTTACCTTGGTCAAGTTAGAAATTTTCTTTGAAAATTCCTATTTTTGCATGAAAATATTTATATAAAATAAATTAAATACTAAAAAGTCATATTTTCTCCTCTGATGTCTTAATTGACCCATGAATGAGGTAGGATAAAAATTTCAAAGTCATTTGGATTAAATTTGATAAATTATGAAGTGATAGAGCCTTAGGGGCAAATGTGTAATTTTGAGAAATTTAGCCTTAATTTAAGGAGGGAAATGGGTAACCTCTGATCTTAATCAAT
>NW_018251781.1:7319-15613 GCF_001263595.1 Phalaenopsis equestris | reverse complement strand
AAACTTAATATGTTTTGCTTGGCAACATCATCCTTAATTAAACTTCTAAAGGACCCGCCAAGATATGACATAGGGTTAGGAAAGCTACCAAAACTTTACTTTTTCTACTCTTCATAAACTGCCCTGACATGCATTTTAACTTTCAGGTATTGGAACGAGAAGACTCGCCAGGTACACTTTTATAGTTTTCAGCGTTGTCTTTCTTGTACTTTCATACTGTGTTGCTCATACTGTACTTTTATACCTGCAAATTTGCATGCTAAACAACGATGTCACCCTGCATGAAAACTAAAACTAAAGGGATAGCCACATAACCAAAACTAAAACTAAAATCAACCAAGATAAAATTCTGCCCCAAAACATTGAAAATATAAAAAAACTCAAATTTTAATCACAAACACCACACAAAACTACAACTTCAACTAAATTAAAACATCTCTACTGGATGATCGGGAATCCCTTAGAGGAGGTAACCTACGATTGCTAACGAGGTTTCCCACAATCTAAATAAAATTATGGAACTAATAAGTTGAGTTTAGTAAGTTCATTTTGACTAAGTGAAGAAAATAGTGATACCGGAACGAGGGAACCGTAGGATCCTAACCGGTGTCGCTCTAATCAACTTTAATATGCCCCTATAAAATTCAAAAAACTTCAACCATAGGTCCACTTGATTTGACACTATAACTTGACACACTAGAAAACTCAAACTCGTCGCGGCAGGAGCTCGTAGCTAGCATGGTGGGCAGCACGACCATCTTAAACAACAAAACATGTCTTCCTCAGCTAAACCAATATTCCTTCCTTAGACTTAAATAACAAAGCCGTAGGACTTCGAGGTTGCTTGCTTATGCAACGTAAATCCTCACCTTATCTTTAGGCTTTTGTACAACCCTGTTATACAATAAAAGCCCTAACTCATCTTACGATTCTGAGGTTGTCGTTTGCCACAACCTAAATCCTCACATCTTTTAGGCTATTTATGTGATAGTTTCACATGAATGTAAGCCCTAACTAATAAAATTGGCAGGATGAAACACCTAAATATCTCTCCTCAAAACTGAAGCCAAACATTAGGATAGCTTGGGAAGTTGTCGAGGTTCGCCACTAGATCCATGCCATCCTCTATTTCTTCCTCCTTAGGATTCTACAATAAAATGTTCCAAATTTGAACCAATCCCCTTTCACACCTCTACGTTCGATTTCATTGAAAAGTCCTACCCTTTGAAATTCCTTGAAGATAATATTTCCTGATTTTTATCGAGTCTTCTTAGGTCTTAGGAGACTTTGGTCATTTAAGATGTAATTAACTATAGGGGTTTGCCCTTATAGGAAGCATGACCAAACCCAGCTTAAAATAAACCCTATTTAATCCTTTATATTAAATATAGGAACTTGTAGGCAAATACAAAGGTTTTGTAGAACAAACGAACGTCGTACTTTCCTTAGTTTATTTGATCTAGCCTCATCCTCAAGTCTTGTGTTTATCCTTTGGGATAAATACAGGATTTGAGGTACAGTGCTCTTTCATTTTAAACTATAAAAAATATGGGGTTAGTTTGATTTCATACTTCAACGTCCTTCCAAAGGGGGCGATGAGATTTCGATTCCGGTCACCGACAGCTTCTTACGGGCAACTCCCCAAAAACCCCCACTTTTCCTCGCCGATAGCTTCTGGCGACTCCGTTGGGGACAAGCTTTTCTCTCCATACAAATCAGGAAATATTATCTCCACACATCGGTAATATTTCCTTGTCGCTCTTGGACTAAATTACCCTTCTTCTGTTGGCATACTTTACCCATTTCTGTCTTGGGATGACACAGTCAACTCCTTGGACTTCAGGACTATTATTCAACCATCTTTGAACAGAGGAGTTCAGAAGGCCATTAAGGACTCTTTAAATTTTTATATGGGGTTGGATCCCCAATGAGTGTGTCAGTGGACTAATTCCACCTGGGCATTTTTTGCCACTAATTGGGTCATGCACTGGGTCCTAGAATATTTCACATCTCCCTTCCAAATTTGATTTGCTATTCCAAAAATTAAACCAAATCGTGTTGTGCTGTGCGCACTTTGAAATTTTCTTATATTAATTAAATTTTACATTTTTTTAAACAGAGATGTTAAAAATACCCATAAATTAAGACCCGCCCTGTCTACAAATCAACCTCTACTTTCAGTGCTTGCACTAAAAATTACGAGGTTTTTGGCCATATAGCTAACTCTAAAAGTTTCTATTTTAAAGCCCTCTGCGATGGCTTACCCAACGCTGACCTTTTCTTGCAACTTGCCGACGGACCGCAAAGCCTGTAACGTCGCTCCCACCATCAAGTTTGGAGCAAGATTTAAAGACCTCAAGGTTATCCTTGGGAAAGCCCCGTTCGTGGTAATGAAGATCGCTGCCTCGGAAGTTCAAGAGCCGTCTGCAGAAATCGGTTTGAACTGCCTTCAAGACTTCCCTGCCTGCAAAAAGGCTAAAACTACTGCCTTCGCGACACCCGTCAAACCTGCAATCCATGTTACTGCTAAGGGGAAAGAAGTGGTGATTGTTGAAGATCCGACTAAGGGATTGACTTTCCCACTACCCGTGTTTGAAATCGGGTCAAGCTCAAGGACTGTACCACTGACCCGAACTCAAAGGAGGAATCACAATAGAAGAGTTTGAAGGGCCATTAAAGCCCAGGCTCTCAAGGAGACACAAGTTGAGGAGGAACCTCATCAAGATGAAGAAGTGCTACCAGAAATTTATCCATTCCTGCGAGGAAGTAGATTCCATCCTCTGACAGATACCAATGGATTTGAGAGTATCCGGAGGATCGCTGTTGCATTATCGTCACTTCATGGACAGAGTGAGGAGAGAAAGAAGTTAACTCCTATCACTCGAGTCAATGCAGTGTTCAGAAGGCTTGCTACCAAAGAAGGATGTTCGGTTAGCGAGTTACTTAAACGAGTAGAAGATGCAATTTCTCCTGGCATGAAGAAGGAAATTTTGAAAGGCGTCAAATTCACTAGACAATCCTGTAAGACAACTGGAGCATCGCCTACTTGCATTCCCGTTTGGCTCCGCTTAGGGAACAGAGTCAATACCAAACTGATTACTACTGATCATACTACCACCAGGACCACAAGCCATCGACCGGTTAAGTTGAGACTGGGTCCGAAGATCTTACCCATCATTCCTGCAATCCCAGAGATGAAGACCACTGTAGCCGGTCTACACCATGAGGAGCATACCTTCCCTCGACATACCGACGTTTCTACTAAGACACCCCATCCTGAGATAAAAAAGAGGGTATGGTTCCCCAAGGTTGCTGCACCGATACAATTCAGTGAGCCTGCAGGACAGGGAGTAAAACCAGTGCCTGAAATATCTGACATCATCGCGACAATAGCCAGCGAGAGTGAGGAACAAGTAAAGGATATCCACTAAGGTCCTCCAGATCTTAAAGCAATCAAGGAATCAATAATTGAGGAGAAAGTTGAGAAACTCAGGATTGAGATTTCTGAGTTAGCTCGAGAGCACAGATTTTCCACCGAGCCATATAGCTAACTCTAAAACTTTCTGTTTTAAAGTCTGATGCAATGGCTTACCCAACACTGATTTTTCACGCAACCTGCCGACAAGTCACGAAGCCCGCAACATCGCTCCTATAATCAAGTTTGAAGCTGAATATGAAGATCTCGAGGTCATCCTCGGGAAAGCCCCATTCATGGTAATGAAGACCTCTACTCCGGAAATACAAGAACCGTCTGCAGAATTTGGTTTGATCTGCCTTCAAGGCTTCCCTACATGCAAAAAGGCTAAAACTACTGCCTTCGCGGTACCCATCAAACCTGCTATCCCCGCTGTTGCTAAGGGGAAAGAAGTGATGATTGTTGAAGATCCGATTGAGGGATTGACTTTCCCACCACCCATGTTTGAAATCGGGTCAAGCTCAAGGACTGTACCTATGACCCGAACTCAAAGGAGGAACCGCAATCAAAGAGTTCGGAGGGCCATTAAAGCCCAGGCTCTTAAGGAGACGAGTTGAGGAGGAACCTCATCAAGATGAAGAAAAGTTACCAGAAATTTATCCATTCCTGCGAGGAAGTAGATTCCACCCTCTGACAGATACCGATGGATATGAGAGTATCCGGAGGATCGCTGCCGCATTATCATTACTTCATGGACAGAGTGAGGAGATAAAGAAGTTCACTCCTATCACAAGGCTTGCTACCAAAGAAGGATGTTCGGTTAGCGAGTTACTTAAACGAGTAGAAGATGCAATTTCTCCTGGCATGAAGAAGGAAATTTTGAAAGGCATCGAATTCACTAGACATTTCTGTAAGACAACTGGAGCATCGCCTACTCGCATTCCCGTTTGGCTCCGCTTAATGAACAGAGTCAATACCACAGGGAGTACTACTGATCATACTACCACCAGGACCACAAGCCATCGACCGGTTAAGTCGAGACTGGGTCCAAAGATCTTATCCGTCATTCCTGCAATCCCAGAGATAAAGACAAAGCGATTATCTGACACTGTAGCCGGTCTACACCATGAGGAGCATACCTTCCCTCGACATACCGACGTTTCTACTAAGACACCCCATCCTGAGATATCATCGTCAAAAAAGAAGAGGGTATGGGTACCCAAGGTCGCTGCACCAATACAATTCAGTGAGCCTGCAGGACAGGGAGTAAAACCAGTGCCTGAAATATCTGACATCATCGCGACAATAGCCAGCGAGAGTGAGGAACAAGTAAAGGATATCCACTAAGGTCCTCCAGATCTTAAAGCAATCAAGGAATCAATAATTGAGGAGAAAGTTGAGAAACTCAGGATTGAGATTTCTGAGTTAGCTCGAGAGCACAGATTTTCCCCCGATAGTGACGATGAAGAGTTTGATTACAATGATTACCTGAAGGAGGATTTCATGGATGTCCATGTGATCAAAACCAGAGCTACCACATCTGCACGCGAGGCTCAACCTCACACCGAAGAGAACGCTGTAGATGAGCTGCGTAGGGTTATCCTCTTATGAGATGAGCAAGTCAGTCTACTGGAAAAAAAGAATAGAAGAGATGACTATAGCTATGACCGCCATGGCCACCATTCAGGGGCAATCACAAGCACCGAGATTAGCTTCTCCAGAAATTAATCAGCCAAAAATCATACACATCATAGATGAAAGAAGAGAGGCTACTTCAGCAGACAAAGATGAACAACCAAAGAAAGATTCTCCATCAGGTGCCATGCTAGAAAAGGAATTCAAGCAAATGATTGAACAAGTACGGGACACCTTAGCCCAATCCAAGGGCGGTGCATCAATTTTGAAGGGTAGAACTTACCCAGAGGAGTTCGATGTTGTACCTTTCCCCAAGGGTTTTGTGGCCCCAAACTTCAAGATATTCGATGGGACTGGAAATCCCAGATAGCACTAACACATTTCTGAGCCAGTTGTGGCAACACGAGGAATAATGAAGCTCTACTCTGCCAACAGTTCATCAGCTTGTCAAGAATTGCTTTCGACTGGTACGCTGACTTGCCCGACGGGTCGGTCAGTTAAAAAATTTTCTGAGTTGGAACAGTTGTTTGTGAAAAGGTTTGCTGAGGCACAGCATCATGTGTCTATTGGAGAGCTCATGATGGAGAAGCAAAAGCCCGGCAAAACTTTGGCAGAGTATATTTTGAGGTGGAGAAACCTTATCATGAACTGTGAACCTCAGCTACATGAACATCAAATGATTGAGATTCTACTCAAGAGCATTCATGGGCCGATAACTTTCATGCTTATGGGACTCACCATCAAATCCTTTGAGAAGCTACTCAGTAAAGCCAGCAATCTTCAATAAGAAAGGAAGCACATGGAACCACATGAAAAGGCTAAGGTGACCAGAGTGTTCAAAAAGAAATCATGAGTAGTCGCGACTGTCGACAAAAAAAAGAAAACCAGCCGATAAATATATATGCAGAAGAACATCGTCAGTCTTCTTCACAGCACTCTCAGAAACAGAGCAGTCAATCCAACCAACGGCCGCCTCAAGAGGGATCACCACGAACAATGGGTAAAAGAATATCCCTATTAGAGCGACAGAAAGTTGTGTATTCGAAAGCCTAATGAAGAAACCAGAATTCAAACTATCGGATCCAAAGAAGCCCTAAGAGGTGGATAAGAAGAATGAACCAAATTATTGCCCATACCACCGGTTGCTTGGGCACACTATAGACAAATGTTTCATCTTTAAGGACTGGCTTAAGAATAACCTCAAGATAACAATCCCGAAGGAGAATTTGAAAGAACCTGAGAAAGGTTCCATAAACATGATTTCAGCTGAGTTAATATCCTCAATTTATGGATGGAGTACAACTTGGGATGAACTCAAGAGGGTCCTTAAACACATACAGGATTCATCAAAACAAGCTTCAACAAATACCAAAGATGAATGGAATGAGGTATGGAGCAGATCATCCAAGAAGATACTGAACAAGATCCAGTATGCATCAAAACAAGCCTCTATTCAGGGACAACCACATACCGAAACCACATACCGAGCCAGGAGATCTGTCATCGTCAAGGACAAAGAGCAAGGAGAAGAAAAGCGTCGCTACAAAGATTGATAGCAGAGGGGGTAGGATAGGGGCTACTTCTACTAGATTGGTTGTCTCAGATTTGGGGGAGCAAATCCTTGAACCCTTGACTCTGTATGATTATCTTTTTGTCCCTCCGGGGTCTTATGAATATAATGATTGCGATTTCAGCTACATTTTGACTATTTTTGGTGATAACGTAACTGATTATGACCGATCTAACTGCAATCTCAATTCCCAAAATGATCCTTAAATCATACTCGAGTCCGATGAGCTCGTTGTGAAGATCAAAGAAGGCATCAATGATATCGCTTACGACAGCATCAATAACGAGGAGCTAATTCTTGAGCATCATGGTACACCACTTGCCATCAACTTAGATCTTTCCGACGGAGAGGAAAAGACATCAAAAGATCTTACAATGATATCTTAAGAAGAAGAAATAATGGAAGTTAACTTAAGGAGTGGAAAAGTGTTATCACTAGGTATAGCTCCAACAGATATAGGAAAACAAATAATGACCCAAGAAGAGATACCTCCACCTCCACCAGTGGAAGAACCACCTAATCTAGATAAAATCAAAGGATCATACAAAGTAGACTACAACATGCTAGCTCATCTTAGGAAGTTGCCGGTCCGATTAAGCATCTACGACTATGATGCTCTGATCCTGTCAAAGGAGATGAGAGTCCCAGACACTGGGTGACCTTCTCTTTTTTGATGCTTAATGTTCATTCTCAAGCTTGTCATTATTTTATATCTGCTATAGTTCTTCAACTTAACCACAACTGACCACTTTACATCTCCTTTAGTATTGGTAGATTTGTATTGTCCAGAGTTTTGGTGGATCCGGGAGTGCCACTTAACTTGATGAGTCTACGGACATTAGCATATTTGGATATTGAAACTCAAGAGCTTACAACTGATAAAATGATTTTAAGATGATTTAACCAAAAAGAGAGCAACCAAAAGGGAGAAAGGGAGAAAGAGCCCTTGGATTAATTATATTACTTATGAAGGTTGGAGAACTTATGACAACCGCTAAATTTCATATCATCGACATCGAGACCTCTTTTAACGCCTTATTAGGTCGACCATGGATTTATGAGCACAATATGGTTCCATGATCTCTACACCAGTGCGTCAAATACCACAAAGATGGTCAAGAAATTTGCATTAAGGGAGACCTACAATCATTTTCAGTGCATGAAGTTGGTATCCATGAAGATGCTGCCTACTACGCGCCTCTAAAGAAGACTATCTTCTCGCATGAGATTTTGACAAATAAAAATGAAGATTTAGAAAAATCACAAAGAGGAAGCCAAACAACTCCGCTTTAACAACCTTCTACCACTCCCTTACAAAGAGTTGGTGGAGGTTCTTATAGTTCACGCACCCGAGGTCGAGGCCGGGGATGAGGACAAGGAAAGATCAATTTAATTGTTGAATGAACTAGGTCAACCATCAACATTGATGATGAAGACAGTTCTGAAGATGAGATAATTATGACAAAGCAGATAAGACAAAAGAGACCTCAGTACGAGATATCCCTAGAAGAAACATAGAAAAATGAATATGAAAGAATGTATGATCGGATAAGCCACTATGTGAATATTATGACCCTTACTCTTATTCTCCCTCAAAAAGTCGAGAGTTTAGAGGTGAAGGATGTTCGTAGTGTTGGTTCCAAGCCAATCAAATTTTACCGTGCTTCTACATTT
>NW_018251781.1:5586-7217 GCF_001263595.1 Phalaenopsis equestris | reverse complement strand
AAATGCCAAAAGATAAATTGCAACTCTTTGAAAAATTATGGAATGTTAGGGGTTGAACTCCAAATTCAAAAGGTCTCAGATTTGGTACAGTTGGACCAGTCGATGATTCTGAATTTTGCATGGTTGTTACTGGTAATTCAAATGAGGTCAGAAAAAGATTGCCTCGATGTAGAGGATTACTCCACTGATCAACCAATAGAAGATGCTCAACTAAAATTTGAGGAGGAAATTAAATCTACCATTGATGAATTAAAAGAGATTAACCTTGGGACTGAAGAATGACCCCGACCTACGTTAATAAGTTCTCTACTTAATGACGAAGAATCTGCAAAATTGATCAAACTATTAACAGAATTCAAAGATTGCTTCGCATGGAGCTACAATGAAATGCCAGGACTATCAGCAGAGGTTGCAGACCATAAACTTGGGGTGGACAAGAATACAACCCCAGTAAAATAAGCTCCCTGGGGATGCCGCCTCAAAATAGAGCAACAAGTCATCACCGAGGTGAAAAAATTAATAGACGCTAGCTTTATGAAAGAAGAGCAGTACCTCACGTGGTTATCTAACATTGTACATGTTAAGAAGAAAAATGGGCAGATCCGTGTTTGTGTGACTTTAGAGATTTGAGCAAGGCTTGTCCAAAATATGAATTTCCACTACCCATACCAGAGATGATGGTAGATTTCACTTCAACACATGAAATTTTCTCCTTCATGGACGTCGGGATACAACCAAATCAAGATGACTCCCGAGGATGCAGCACTTACAGCCTTCTGAACACTGATTGGAATTTTCTACTACACAGTGATGTCGTTCGGCATAAAGAACGCTGGAGCAACACATCAACGTGCAATGAAAAAGATTTTTGACGACCTCATTCACAACCAAGTAGAATGCTACATGGATGATTTGGTCATCAAAAGTAAATGAAAAATAAACTAATTGTAACTATGTGGATGATTTAGTCATCAAAAGTAAACGAAAAATAGACCATTTGTACGATTTGAGGATCGTGTTTGAACGATTACGACGATATGACCAAAAAATGAATCCCTTAAAGTGCATCTTTGGCTTTACCTCTAGGAAATTTCTAAGATTCGTTGTCTATCATCAGGGATCGAGATCTACCCGGATAAGATTAAAGCTATCTTGGAAATGCCTCCTCCTAAATCTTGAAATAACTACGTTCCTTCTAGGGGAAGTTGGCATATCTGAGACGCTTTATTTCTAATCTTCTCTCAGGTAGGTGTCAGCCTTTCTCGACATTAATTAAAAAGGACGCCAAATTTATTTGGAAAGAGAAATTTCATCGGGCCCTTGAGGACGTTAAACAATATTTAATGACACCTCCTGTTTTGGCAGCCCCTATCTCAGGAAAATCGTTGATACTTTATACCGCGGCTTTGGATGACTCTCTTAGAGCCCCCTTAGCCAAAGTCAATGATGAGGGTAAAGAAAATGCACTCTACTACTTGAGTCGTCACCTAATACCGTCGAAGATAATGTATTCACCAATTGAGAAGCATTGTCTGACGTTAATTTTCACCGCTCAAAAACTTAGACATTACATGTTTTCTCATAAGTTTACTCTAATCTCGAAAGTTAATCCATTGCAATATTTGATGACC
>NW_018251781.1:2448-5451 GCF_001263595.1 Phalaenopsis equestris | reverse complement strand
CATACCACCTGACAGAGTCGTGCACCAACAATGAAGTAGAATTCGAAGCCTTAATCACCGGATTGGAATTGGCAATCTCAATGGATATAACAAATATTGTCATCTACCGTGACTCCCAACTTGTCATCCAGCAAGTCGCCGGACAATACAAAATTCTAAAATCAAGGTTAGCAAATACCATAAGTACGCGATGAAGCTCTTGGAGCAGATTCCTGAGGTGACTTTCTACCAGATTCCTCGGGGAGATAATACCCATGCCGACGCTCTAGCAAAGCTCGCTAAGGAGATGGCATGTCCTCCGGAGGATTCCATCGAAGTCACAGCACAGGGAAGACGAGTCTTGTCTCGAAATGAATTTGAAACTCTACACAAGCTTAGAAGAGAAGAAGCAATAAATACAGTTGCAAACATCAACAAAAATTTGCACAAGCCATTAACAAAATATTTACATACTGGAAGCTTCCAGAAGACAACGAAGACAAGTCTGAGGCACACCACATCACAAGAAGGGCCATGTCTTATGCCCTGGTGGGAAATGTTCTGGGAAATGTTCTCTACTGAAGATCATTCGACCAGATGTGGCTACGGTGTTTGAGCAGAGTCGAAGCACGGAATATTGTCAAAGAAGTACATGCCGGATTATGTGGTGTTCACCAGTCAGGGTCAAAAATGAAAATGAAGATTAAAAGACTTAGATATTATTGGCTAGCAATGATGTCTGATTGCATGGATACAACCAGAAGATGTCACCAATGCCAAGTGCATGGGGTGGTCTTACACCAACCTCCGAATGTAGCCTCCGAATGTGCTACACCCAACTGTTGCCTCGTGGCCATTCGAGTGTTGGGACACAGACATAATAGGTCTGATAGACCCTCCATCTTCTAGAGGACACAGGTTTATACTTGCCGCTACATATTACTTCTCTAAATGGGCAGAGGCAATACCGTTACGTGAGGTTACGACACAACACGTTTTTCAATTTTTCAAAAGCCAAATTATCTATTGTTTCGGAGTACCATGAAGAATAATCTCTGATAATGGGACAGTTTTTAAAAGTACAAAGATCAACAATTTCATCAGAAGACATGGGATAGATTGGAGATACTCTACAATTTACTATCCTAGAGCAAATGGTCTGGATGAAGCTTTCAACAAGACACTGGTACAAATTTTACAAAAAACACTGGATGAAAACAAAACAAAAGGGATTGACACAACAAACTATTAGAAACCTTATGGACCTACCGGATGGGCCCTCCCGGTTGACTTTCAGGACTCCTACTCAGTGTACACCTTATATGCTCGTGTATGGAGCCGAAGCCGTGCTAACGCTAGAAATCGAGACACCATCTCTCGGAGTCGTCGTTGCCAACCAACTCAAAACAGAAGAAAGTGCAAAACTCATACTTGAAGAACTGGAGAGTCTCGAGGGAAAATGACTTGAAGCACAACAACATTTGGAGGTCTACCAGGAGAAGATGGTACAAGCCCATGATAAATTGGTCCGCCCAAGGACATTCAAAGTCGGTGACCTCGTGCTTGTGCTCAAAAGACCTATTCTTGCACGACACAAAATAGGTAAAAAGTTCAAGCCAACTTGGGAGGGACCATTTGTCATTGAAAAGGTCTACAAAGGAGGAGCCTACCAGTTAGTGGACTTCCGAGGTGAAAGACCCATGTTACTGATAGATGGATTTTTGTAATTAACCTCATTATAATGAAAATTTTGAGAAAATTTTTAAACTTCACACGTTCTCTTTTCTACTTTTGAATTTAAGTACCCTACAAAATTAAAATGAATAATCCTCTTCATCAAAACAAACTAAAATTTACTTTAATAAATACTTTATTTTGTTCTTGTTCGTGCCAAGCTTCGGCCCACTGACGTTTTTCCTGTTGTCTGTTAAAAAATGTCAGGACAGAGGCTGATCTTTGCCTTCCAGGATGGCTGGAACATCACACTGAATGAAGAGATGGTGCCGCAAGGAGGTGTCATAGATTTCAACATGGATTTCAACCAAGTTGATATGGACTACGAGGGTCCTCTAATGGACATAGTCAGTAGTAAAGAAAAGGAGGGACTGCCTTCACTGTTGAGGGTAACCACTCAAGTCAATGTGTCACGCAAAGGTGAAAATGTGATAGAAAAAAAAGATTTGATAGAGGGGCCTAGCCGTCTGCCCTCCATGGTAGCTACTCCAGAAAGGGACCTGATAGCCGCTCGTAATGAACGATTACCGAATACTCTGCTCCGCAGGACACAGTGCAGAAATGCAAGTCAAAAAAAGCAGAGAGCTTTCCTGCGACAGGAACGCAAACGCCAGAGAGACGTGAACAATTTTCCTTCCCCCATTCATGAGGGATATATTTACGACCCAAACCTGAGAGAAACTTATGCCAGCCTGCCCACTACATATGAAGAGTCAGGATTTGTCACAGAATCAGATGCGCTCCCAGTTCCATATATCTTATGCAACGGTTGCCCAACATGCAACGTTGAGGTACCAGCCGGGACATCAGTCACGGGCGCATTTGTAGAATGCCCGGAATGTAACATTTTGCATCTACATTGTTTCAGTACATTAGAAGAATACACTTCAAGCACCAACAAGTCTCAGACTCCAAACTTCGTAACAGATGAACCATATGTCCCGTTAGGGACGGATCAACATGCATCATGGAGCCCAGGGTCATACATCCCACTAGAGGCCAAATCTCATGTTCCGGATCGACCAACACCAGTTTGGGTTCCCGCCGAGGCCTAAAGGAAGGAACGCCCGTGGCAGCTGCCAACCCCTGGTATAATAGAATACTACAAGATAAGCAGAGTAAATAAAAGAGAATTCGAGTTCTACGAAGAGGTTCAGGGAAAGTTTGTCAACATATTGGAAGGCCTGGAGCTATACGCCAGGGTTTTCTCTGAGACTGATGAAAAGAGCATTCTGGACTGCATTTTTTATTTAAGAGACAGAGGTCGAGCGGGCCTTCTCATGGAGAGGA
>NW_018251781.1:0-2334 GCF_001263595.1 Phalaenopsis equestris | reverse complement strand
CCACCAATGATAAAATGGATGATCAAGAGAATGGTCAAGTGGAATATTCTACCTCCTACTTGCATTCCCAACAGTTGCATCATTAACATTTATGAAGAAGGTGACTGCATTACCCCACACATCGATCGTCATGATTTTGTGAGATCCCCCACAAATCAACCATCATGATTTTTGTGAGACCTTTCTGCATGGTCTCATTCATGAGTAAAAGCAATATTCTATTTAGAATATAAATCAATATAGTCAGCGCTGGTGAATTCAGAGGAGCTGTGGAGATTCCTCTTCCAGTTGGTTCAGTACTTGTCCTGAAGGGCAATGGTGCAGACATTTCCAAGCACTGCATTCCAGAATTACGACACCGTAGGGTGTCTGTAACTTCTATTGAATAGACAACAGTAAAATACCATATGGATTCCAGCAGGACCCAAAATTGGAGGAGTTACTTCCATACGAGCTATGAGAAGGTTGTACCTCTAAGTACATGCAAAGGGAACTCTTATCCTGGAGCATGACTTAGAAGGTCTGCTTGATCAGGAGTTCAACATAGCTAGTACAGAGGGTTCATTTTCTTTCTTTTAATAACATGACATGTATCTGATATATTCAGTCTATGATATACTCATAGCATGAGAAGATTCACAATGTATTTCGAAATGGATTACATAATGTACCTTTTGAGGCATCAGCCTATGTCTGATTTATTGCATCCCTTTTTTAAGCAAATTAATGAAAATTTCTCTCAAATTGTGCCTTTTTGTCAGTTGCCTTTTTGTAGGATGGATGAAAGCCGCGAACCATGTGGTGGTTCATAATATCAATGAACAAAGAACGAAACAATAAATTTTCAACAATAAATAAAACATAAATGAAAAATAATCATAAATGAGTAAAAAAAAAATAAATTTCTTTTGAAAATCAACAAATTAAAATTAAAACTTTAAAAACATATTTTAAAAAATTAAATATGATAAAAGCAACAAGAAAATAAAACAGACCTGTTGACTGGATTCTTCTGTTTTCAGAATTTCCGACTCTTTGTGCGCGCAGCACAACCATCGTTATCTACACTAACTCTCTGCACATTCCCGCAGAATTTCACATTCTGCACAAAAACTCGCAAAGCTCTACAAATCTTCTTCAACAAAGTCAACATTTCCACGTGATACACTTTTGCAAATTCAACACCCCAAGCTCTTTATAAATTTCAATTCTTACATCTTTGAATCAATACCTAAATTCTGACTCTTGTCTTCAAGCTCCATACCTAAAATTTGACTCTCTCCTTGAAATTGATACCTACATTTCAATTCTCTCATCTTTGAATTGATACTTACATTTCAGTTCTCTCATCTTTGAATTGATACCTACATTTCAATTCTCTCATCTTCTAATTGACCAACATTTCAATTCTTATTTCTGAATCAGTTCTACATTTCTGATTCATTACATTCGAGGTTGATCCTTACATTCCGACATTCTCTTTTGAGAATTGACCTATATTTCAATTCTCATTTCCGAATCAGTCCTACATTTCTGATTCATTACATTTGAGGTTGGTCCTTACATTTTGACACTCTCTTTTGAGGATTGACATACATTTCAATTCTCATTTTCACATTTCTGATTCTATACATTCGAGGTCGGTCCTTACATTTCGATACGCTCTTTTGAGAATTGACCTATATTTCAACTCTCATTTCCGAATCAGTCCTACATTTCTGATTCATTACTTTTGAGGTCGGTCCTTACATTCTGACACTTTCTTTTGAGATTTGACCTACATTTCAATTCTCATTTCCGAATCAGTTCTACATTTCTGATTTGTTACATTCGAGGCCGGTCCTTACATTCCGACACTCTCTTTTGAGAATTGACCTACATTTCAATTCTCATTTTTGAATCAGTCCTACAATTTTGACTCCTTACATTTTAGGTCGGTGACCGACTTTTTATAAATCGACAAATACAAGAATTTGATGGCACTACTGGAAGATTTAATTTCCAGCAACAGCGTCCAAAGACTTGATCGGGACTTTATAGATGTGTCTAATTTGATTAAGATGTATAAATATAATATTCAATAATGTTAAAGTCAAATTTATCGATGCAAGTATACGTATCGCTCAAGTAATATAGGGCTCTAGTAAAGTCCTAGATACAAATCCCACATGGAATAGTTTAGAATTACAGACTAAGACCTTATAAAAGTAAGAATTTAATCACAACAACGATGTTCAAATTGATTATTTATCACTAATAGACAATTGAAATAAATAGATAACTTTAATAAATAATAAAAAACTAATGATATAAAGTAGGGTTCAATTGTGATAT
>NW_018251780.1:0-3473 GCF_001263595.1 Phalaenopsis equestris | reverse complement strand
TCACGTGATCTCCCTCTGAAACCAACATTCAGTGCCGAACTCGAACCTGAGATCTAGCCAGAATTATTCCTCCGCACTTCCTCAGCCAAAATCAAATCACAAATATAATCACATTTCAGTTTAGATTTAGCTGCAGAACTACTAACTGTCTTCCTCATGACTTCTCAACTATTTGACAACGATGCCAACAATATCAACGCACGTATCTCATCATCAAAATTAATTTCAACAGACGACAATTGATTTGTGATAGTATTAAAATCATTTAGGTATTGAGCAACAAAAACACCTTCCGCCATATTCAAGTTGAGTAACTTTTTGATCAAGTACTCCTTGTTATTCACCGATGACTTTTCATACATACATGATAAGGCAACCATGAGATCCACAGTTGTCCTCTTCTTGACGACGTTGTGTGCAACAAACTTCGATAGGGTCAACCAGAACTTGTCGATCCAACAAATTTCATTCAGCCTTATCCATCCTTTCAGGTCTTTTCCCCAATAACGGAAGATGAAGTTTCTTCCCATAGAGGTAGTCTTATATTTGGATCCCCCAATAATCAAAATTTGTGCCATCAAATTTCTCAATTACTGAAACCTTCACTTCATCTGCAGTCATCATTCTTACTCAGATCTGAACAAAGCTCTGATACAGTTGTTGTGAGAGATATACAGATACTAGTTGATGTGGTATATATATAAATAAAATAGAAGAATGATCTTTGATGAAAGCAAAAAATAGAACGAGAAAATTCACACCAGAAAATAGTAACACAGCAGAATACACAGATTTACGTGGTTCAGCAAATTGCCTACGTCCACGAAATTGCAGATGATTTTACTACTTGAGGAATTTACATCAGTCGATCGTCTCAACTTATAAGAGGATTCTCTCACTTCGTTGCTCTCTCTTCTTCTCTCTCTATACTGAGATATACCGAAGAAACTCTACATCGAGCTTCTTCTCTCTTTATACTGAGATACACCGAAGAAACTCTACATCGAGTTACACCGAAGAAGATAAACTTACAAGAGAAATAAACCCAATTTATCTTCTGCCACAAGCCACCGAGAAGAAGTCAAGGGACAACAATCTTCTTCTTCTTCTTTCTTCTTCCTTTTTGCCGCAAGGAACTACTGCTTGCACTTTCCTTCCTCTATCCCAAGGAAACCTTCCTCAATCCCGAGGAAATCAAAGAAGAACACAAATGGCTGTGTCGTGACGTAGAAACCTAATGAGAGCCATCCAAAGCCTTTATCACGAATAAGAAGGAAACTATCGTGACAGACGCGACTCTTCGCGAAACAACGAATTGTTCGCGGTAACAGTTCACGACCTTTTGCGATCGAGTAGAGTTGGCACTGTTTCGCGGTCGGGAGCGGAAGACGCGACTCTCTGTGAAGTTGAGGGAGCGCGACGATCGGGTGGCTTCGCTTCGCGAAACAAGGGGCAGGGGCGGGAGCGTGAAATCAGACTCCAGGTTAACATGCTTTAAACATTTCTAATAGCTGGTCAGTGGGGACGGTATAAGGTAGTTAATTCAATGAGTTTTTAAAGGGAGTGTTTGATTGATAAATTAAGCTAGTTTGGGTTGATGTAGGGATATATGTCAATACGAGAGCGAGTTGTGGAACCAAAATGTCATTGATGGTGTTGGTGATATGGCTAGATGTCTTCATAGAAAATTAGATATAACTATTAAGCTAATATGCATGTTGAGGCAATTATAACCCTTTTGGTATGCACTAAAGTAGAGAAAGAAACATCGATCTGATTAGTGTTTGAATTACTTTGGAGAGATGAATATAACAATCGACAAGAGAGTATGCCAATCATTTTCAGGAGATCTATCAACGTATAGATAGTGCAGGAGGTTGGTTGAAGCTTTAAAATATGAAAAATTTCGATTATGCGGTATTATTTGTGTTCATTTACACCATTTTTTTTGGATGATATAATGAATGTTTATATAATAAATAATATCATTACATGGCATAGTTTATTGTAATGATAGGTGTACTTAACTCGATCATTTGCTTACAACTTCAGCTCAGTGATGAACTAACATTATGTTTTGTTT
The DNA here is from genome assembly GCF_001263595.1 of Phalaenopsis equestris. NCBI lineage: Eukaryota > Viridiplantae > Streptophyta > Magnoliopsida > Asparagales > Orchidaceae > Phalaenopsis > Phalaenopsis equestris. The sequence goes on along the minus strand of NW_018251780.1, from coordinate 1,390 downwards.
TCAAGTTGATGTGGATATTGCTTTGTTTATATAAGAGGACATAATATAACCATTTTCATTGGGTATGTTTTAGTTTTTTAGTGGCCAATTGCACTCGAATTTTGATGATTTTTGTGTCATTGGAATCAATATGGCGAGACATGCCTTTTTATTATAAAGTAATAGAACTTATAGTTCATGGGATTCTTTAAAAGGGATAATTACAAACAAACCGCCCGAAATATTGATATTTATGAATTAACGACTGATGTGTTTTTTCTTTTTTTAAATTCTGATGTATTTAAATTTGAAAAATGGATGAAAGAGGGGTTGATGTGTAAATAGCAAGTTTTTGGGTGGCCAGTATGTAATTCCCCCCAGAAAAAAAACAAAAACCGGAAAAGCTTTTTTTAATGTTGCATAAATTATAAAAAAAAAAAAAGCCTGAGAGAATAAAAAATTACATATAAAATAAACCATCACAATTTAGCTTAATTCGTTTTGTATTGTGTAATTACTGGATAAGAATGACTTTATGCGCTGGCGTATCATCGTAAACAAATTGTCCTCGTCAGTGCGGAAGACTTCAGCGGATCCAAATCGAATTTTTTAAGCTCAGCCCAATAATTAGCCCAATTAAAAGGCCCACCACCACCACCAACTTGCTTTCTTCCCACGCGAAGTTTTACGCTTTCATTTTTACGTATCTACCCCATAAAATGAATGTAATTAGAAATTTGTGATAGCATCTTTTGTTGGCTTGTGTTTTGAAAAAGAACAATGTGCTAAAATAATTTAAACTATTTACATTAGGCTATTTAGTGTCCGTTTGGGGTAGTTTTTGTGTTTCAGGATAAGTTGCCAACTTATCCTGAAACGCGGCCCGTCGGCCGGCCGCAGGGGTCGACCCGCGACCTGCGTTTAGTGTAAAAACTCAAACTCAGTTTCAAATAAACTGGCGAAACGAGTGAACCAAACGGTACGGCGGCGTTTTGAAAACTCCGCCCGCACTTATAAGCTGCCCCAAACGGACCCTAAGAATTTATAGAAGTAATATAATAATTTCGTAGTATTTTAAAATTAAGTTGTCTGAAAAGAAAAATTATTTGATAAAATTATGGGAGACAAAGTTCTTTCGCAATAACAATAAATTTTTGCTATTTTAAATTGCACATCGTTTCGTCCAATTAGTAGTATGTAACTTTTAAAGGAAATTTGATACTTAATTAGTAGCTAGTGGGGTGGATGTATAATAAAAATTTTTTAGAGGGCTAAAATAAAATTTATTCATGATCTCGAATTTTGCCACGTGTAGGGCCACGATGCAGAGTTGTGTCCAATTTCGGCTATCCGGTAGCTTCGTGTCTATTATAAATTTAGGCTATGTTTGGGAGCACTTTTTAGGTGCGGC
>NW_018251779.1:263795-265094 GCF_001263595.1 Phalaenopsis equestris | reverse complement strand
TATATATATATATATATATATATTATTTTTTTTTTGGTGAAAGGAGTATAAAAGTGACTACAAAAGAGGGAGGGTTCCCTAACTCAAACAAAACTCACATAGCACCCTCCAAGGGATACCCAACCTCAGACATGTAGGACTCTAGCAAAAGGAAACTAAAACAAATTCTAAATATCTATATATTTGTGATAGCCAAATATATATATATGCATGACTTAAACAAACATCAAGAACCATTCAACCAGACAGGGAATAGTAGGTGGATAGCCAGCTTGATCAGTAAATGAGTTGAAGCTTCAGAGGAGAGCCCGGGATTTCAGTTCTGAATTGTGAGATATGGAATTTGAAGTTTGTCTCCTTGTGTTAAAAGTTGTAGAGGGAAAGGGATAATAGTTGAGACCGCAGCATGGCTCAAGTTTGAGCCTTCCAAAGCCAAGAAATTAGCACGCCTGTTAGCTTCCCTATAATTAAACTTAATTTGGAACTTGATCTCAGTGATGATCTTCTTTATTATATAGATCCACTGGTTGATGTGCCAAGGGGGGGAGGAGGTGGCAGTGATTAGCTCCACCAGGTGTGAAGAGTCCACTTCAGCAATGATGCACAACCACTTGACATCCTTGGCAATTTTTAATGCCCAATAAAGGGCAGCAACTTTTGTTTCTAAAGCATCTTCTGCAATATAGGGGGCCTTGAAATAGAGCAAAGCTTTGCTTGTGTGATCTCTGAAGATTCCTCCAATACCAGCATTTTTATTTGTGAAGCTTCCATCTGTGTTTATTTTAATGAAAAGGTAAGGGGGCTTCTCCCATCTAACCTTAATAACCATAGGATGTTGGGTATCAATATTGGTCATAACCTTTAAAATCTGAGGGAACTTCTTCCAATTTATCAGCTTATGTAAATAGGCCTGGCAGTTAGCTGCCACAAAAGCAGAAGGAGACACATTTTCCTCATGCTTCACCTTGTTCCTAGCATTCCAAATAAACCAAGCAACAATGAAGGGGAGAGGCATCAGGTTGATTTCCTAGCAGTCTCTTAAGTTGTCTTTCAAATTTCCCTAGCCCACATTCAACAGGTTCAAATTACTGTTAGATATCAGCTGATTCCAAACCTCCCTAGCAAAATTGCATCTGAAAAAGAGGTGATCACTGGATTCTTGGTTATTATTGCATAGGTGACATCTTGAAGGGCCTTTTAATCCTTTCAGCTTCAATATGTCATCTGTTGGGATTAAATCATTTAGGATTCTCCAAGAAAAGAACAGCATGGAGGGGGTTAAGAATTTTTGGCACTTGC
>NW_018251779.1:259779-262922 GCF_001263595.1 Phalaenopsis equestris | reverse complement strand
ATTGGAGTAGGAACTCTCTTGCTTGTTAGAAATTGGCATTTTTCTTTATTAACTTTCAGCCCAGATACTTGTTGGAACTTGTTCAAACACTCATCAAGGTATCTAGTTGCACCCTTGGTAACCCTTGTGAATATGAGGATGTCATCAGCATAGATAAGGTGTCTTATATCCATCTTAGCTTTGTTGTGATATACATTGAGCCTGTTCCTTTTCCCCTTGCCATCTATGAGTTTTGATAGGTAATCTAAGACCAGAATGAAAATAGTTGGGGAGAGAGGGTCACCTTGTTTAAGGCCTCTATTTTCTTGGAAAAAACCATGAGCTTTCCCATTTATGAGGACTGAGTTGGAATTTTCCTCTAACCATCTTTTAATGGGCTGGCAGAACTCCCCTGAGAATCCTCTAGCCTCCAAACATCCCATGATAAATTCCCAATTTACCATATCATAAGCCTTCTTTAGGTCCAGTTTATAAATAACATTTCCTCCTCTGCAAGGTCTCTCCAAGTCTTGTAATAGTTCTTGAGCTAATAATATTTGGTCCCCTATACTTCTCCCTTTCACAAAAGCTTCTTGATTGATGCTAATCAGCTGGGGTAGAACTGGTTGGAGTCTACTCACCATAATTTTACTGATAATTTTGCTGAACACATTGGTAAGGCTTATGGTTCTGAAGTGACTCCAGCAGTTTTTAATAGAGTTCTTTGGAATGAAAACAATTGAAGAAGCATTGAAGTAATTAAGGAGAGGGTGGCCTTTGAAAAAGTGTTGAATAGCTTGTATAGTCTCCACCTTGATCTCCCCCCAAGCTTTTTTGTAGAAGTTTGTAGTAAATCCATCAGGACCAGCTGATTTATTGCTGTTAATGAACAGCAAGGCTTTGGATAGCAAGGCTTTCTTAATCTCCTCCTCCTCAGAAATATCAGTCAGCTTTAAATTAGCAGTAAACTGTTTACTATATGAGAAAAAGTGTTTATCTATATGTCCTCTATCAGTAGTATCATCCTTCATGAGTTGGTGGCAATATAACACAGCACTTTCAGCAATCTCCTCCTCCTTCCTAATCCAGTTACCATTTTGATCTTTAATGCAGTGAATTGTGTTGCATTTCCTCTAGTAATTGATGCAGGCATGATAGAATTTTGTGTTTCTATCCCCTTCATTGAATTTAGTTTTGGAAGCTTTTTGTTTAAGGAACTGGTCTTGCCAATTTATAGCAGCAAGAACTTTCTCGTTGGCCTCTAAAAGGGAATTCTCATCAATATTTCCTTTGCTGTGCTCCTCCTCCAGAGTCTGCAACTCCTGTTCAGCCTTATCCACAGCCTTCATCTTATCTCCAAAAGTGGTCCAACTCCACTTTTTGAGGGCATTACCTACCTTTTTTTGCTTTTTCCACAAGCAGGTGAAAGGTTCAGGATGTGACTCATTTTTCCAGTTCTCCTTAACCACTTGCAAGAAGTCCTTGTGCTGTGACCATACATTCAGGTATCTAAAAGCACCCTTCTGACAGCAGCTCTTTGGGCCAATGGTGATAACCAAAGGTTTGTGATCAGATCCATCAAGGATTAAATGTGTTATAGTAGTCTGCAAAAAGTTCTGGATCCAATGATCATTTGCTAAGACTCTATCCAGTCTTTCCCACAGGTTCTTCCTTCTCTATGTGAAGGCAGGTCCACTGTATCCCATATCAAATAAACCAGTGCTTTAAATGTTGTCATTGAAATTTGACATGATGACAGGATTGGGGGTTCTACCCCACCTCCTTTCAGCAGGTGATGAAATACATTAAAGTCTCCTCCCACAATCCAAGCTTTATCAATAGAACCTTGAATGTGTTGAAAGGTCTCCCACAGCTCAGTTCTAGCTGTTTTGGAGCTTCCTGCATAAACAAAAGAGGCAAATCCATCAATTCCTTCAGCACTGATCTTCGTATGAAGAATTTGTTGATGGTTAACTAAGGTAGAGTACTTCATTTCTTTCCTGCAGAAAACCCAAATTTTGTTATTGAGGTTAGTGAAGAGATTAAATCCAGGAAACATTTTTGCTATGTTCTTTGTGTTAACATGAACCAAGGGTTCCAAAATGGCTAAGCACCAGAATTTGTATTTTTTTTTAGATATTTTAATCTTTTTAAGGATAGGGGGTTTGCAATCCCCTTGTATTCCAACATAGCATGTTGATCATGGGGAGGGAGGGCAGGTGGAGGGTTGGGATCTGGATCTAGTCCTTCTCCTTAGTTTGCTTCCTCTTCTTTGGGTACTATGATCTTCCATTAAGACTAATTCCTTTTTCTTTACTTTTTTCAGTTCTTTTTGTTTAGAGCTTCTTTTCTTCCTTATTTTTTGAATCTACCATTCTGATTGCAATTCTTTGTTTAGTTCTGTGAATATATCTTCTGTAGGGGATGCCACCTCTTCTCTGGCCTCCTAATCCCTCGTGGTCTTTGCTGCCTTTGTTGAATCCCTTAAAATGGCTTTCACTGAAGTGGTCTCATTCTCAGTGTTTCCTGTCTCCACAATCTCACCCACTGTTTCCCCCTTCTTATCAAGAGAGGTCACAACTGGCTGAGCATGGGGAGTGCTTTGATTAATAGTTGGGATGTTTGTGTTAGCAGTCCTAACCACCATGGAGTTCTGAAGATTATCTTCTTTGTTGTTATCTCTCAGTAGATGATGAGTGTGTTCAGTGTTTGGTTCTGGTTGTGTGTATGTTGTTCTCCTTCTGTTAGGTGGGTGAAGTCTGTAGCATTTCTCCCTAGTATGTCCAAACATCTTACAATGAGGACAGTAATGAGGTCTTTGCTCCATGACAACCTCTTGCCAAAAACCCTTCAATGAGTCTCCAATCCAGATCCTCTTGACATCAGGTAGAGTTACATCCCTCTCCACCAAAATTTTGGCAATAGCTGGCCTTGCTTTATTGTATGTAGAAGCATCCACCTTCAAAGGTGTTCCTAATGTGCAGCCAATGTTGAAAAATGCATTTAGTTTGAAGAGATGCAAAGGCAATTTTGGTAGTTTGAACCAAATTGGCACAGTAGGGGGCTCCTGAGAAGGGTCATACTCAGGGGGTCCATTTTAAAATTTTCATTCCAGCTCCTGTAATGATTATTGATTGTTTGGCAAATATTCTAGCATAATCTTC
>NW_018251779.1:259006-259756 GCF_001263595.1 Phalaenopsis equestris | reverse complement strand
GGTGTCTGCCATCCAATAAACCCAGCTTCCAGTCAGCTATATTCAGTGATTCAAAATAGTTCCTCACAAGCTCCATTTTTGGGTGCCCCAGACTGAACTTTCCAATAAGTGTGAACTTGACTTCCAAGTTTAGTTCATCAAGGTCCTGTTCTGTAAAATTAACAGCTGGTTCTCCATCCTTATAGCCCACAAGATGGATGCAAGAGGCAGAACCCCTTCAAGCAGCAATATTGTGGAAATCTTGAGGGAAAACTAATTTATCAGGGTCCAACAGGGAAGAAGAAGAATTTCCCACAGCTTTCCCACAGCCCGCCTCTGCATAAGTAGCTTTAGTCCATTGCAGATTAGTCTCCAGATCAATAGGGGTGGCCATAGACTCTAGCAACAGCACCCTACCAGGTGTTCCAACAACTAGAGAAAAGAAATGTAGAGGAAGGGCTTACAAACTTGGTCAGCAGCAATGGAACAAGAACAAAACAGAAAAAACTTCCAAAGAAGATCAACAACAAAGAAACCAGGGAACTCCAGCCAAAACTAAAAACAAGAGCACTTCTTAAAGGAAGAGCAGACTCCTTCCCACATCTTACCAGCCTCACCAAGCAGGGCCATCACCACCCAAACCCTAGCAGAGCAACTCTAGGGTCAGCCGCCAGCCCCATCTTTATATGTATATATAAATGTATGTATATATAAACAAGTGCTTACTTTTTTGGCCGATAAAATTGAGCTCACCCAACAATGAGGGGCAAC